>NW_027115831.1:194277-240948 GCF_000696795.3 Halyomorpha halys | reverse complement strand
TTCCTCATCTGCCAGAGTTTCGGATAAATTTGGGGTCTGTCCTATCCTGTTTATTGTTGATAAATAGTGAGTACACTCTTCAAAAATATGTCTAAATCGTAAGAATGGACTGACAATATTTGCACGTTGGAGGTGGCAGTTTTCTGATCTGGTGAGAGTGCGTGAGGAGAGTATGACCTATTCTCAAGCGGGCCAGAGCAACCAGATAATTGATTTAAACAGATAATTGATTTTTTCAAATAAAGAAAGTTAAAGTTGCTTTGCTTAACATTTACTTAATTAATTAATTAATTTATTTTTCTCGTGCTTTGAACATTGGTATTTAAGGGTTCTTTGATGTGTATACAATAATTATCAACTTCGTCATTACCTACACAGTAAAGAATACAGTGGTTTAACAAAAGAACCGTCTGTGTACTATGGTGTTGGGTCCTAACAGGTTGGGCACTCTCGCCTATTTCCCATACAGTCTGTCTGATGTTAGTCGTTCATTTAAATTTTCCCCTTTAGTTAATTATCTAATTATTCATTCGTAGTTTTTATTTATCCATCGTTAATTAATGTTAGCAATGATGATTTTTTTATTCTCATTTAAGCTAATCAAATAATCAAGATGATATTAAAAACCATTTATTTTTACTTTGACATGCAGAGTTTGATCAAAATCACTGGAAGCTGTTTTTGAGAAAATTCTATAAAAAGTGACTTTATGATGTGGCACTTTCGGTAAATCGATTTGAAAGAAAATGTAGCTTCGATATCTCAAACACATGCTTGCATAAATGTGAAATTAAATTTCCTATTACTTTCTTGTTTGGAGTTCGGCTGGCTCGTCATTGACCAGGTGAATATTTTTATTATATTTATTAAGTCTCACTATACAATATTATATCTCTATCACAATGGGTTTTGTATCGTTATTGTACAATTTCGATAAACTGTCCGCATGTTGTTACCCGTTTTTTCTTCCCCATATTTATAAAATAGTGATTTATTTATAATATTTCTGATTAACTGTAAATGATATGCCTTGACATCGATTCCAAACATATCGAAGTGGTGTGTGTGAAATAATTAACATTTTCCTGAAACTTAAATTTAACTGATAATTTAAATAACACAGCAATGAATTCAATGATGTAATGATAATATTATGATTTTTATATATTGTGTTTCTTATAAAATAGTAAATCTCTTAAGTATAAATGGTATTGTTTATATTAATAAATATTGATGGAAAATTACGAAACAAAATTGTAAGCCTGCGACGCAGTAAATCCCCAAATATTCCTTCTAAGTTTCCAGTAGAGATTAGTGAAATACAGTCCAACTTCCCGAAAGTATGTTAAGCCTAAGTTATATACCGCAATGCAGTCTTTCGGGTTCTTAATTACTACGAGATTATGCTTTAGTTGTTAATTAATTTACATGTTTCTTCGTTTAATTAATTAATTAGTGCAATTGAATTTTATAACAAAACATCTCGTATACTTTTATGGGTCAAGATTGTTGGATATATTTTCTTCTCTCAATCACCGTTTTTTTCCCCCTAACTCAAATAACAGCTAATACTACAGTCATTAAAAGCTGGCTTACCTCAGGAGGGATTTTCATTTGATAGTGAATAAATTCCTAAAAAGCCTGCCAACGGCTGAATTTTAACATGAATCTACACACGTGTGATCACCGATTTCAAAGGAACGTTTTTTGTGATACTTGGTCAAATAATATTATACTAATGTCCAAGGGTTCTTGCCATTATTTAAATTTTTTTATATAGTTTTAAAAAATTTTATGTTAAATTTTGCCTTTGCGATGGATGTATACAATGGTTACTTTATGCCAATAGATTTGTTTTTTTGAAGAATATGGAATATGCAGATAGTATTCGATGAGTTTAAATATATTTGAAACCACAAAAACCAAAACACGCTTTTAGTAAAGTAAACCAAATTTTTTTTTAGTAAATTAAAATTTATCCTTAAAAACGAATTTTATATAAATAAAAAATTATTAATTTTTGGAGGATATTTATTTTCTGTTGATGTCCTGCGCTCTCTAAAGAAGTTCCCAACTCTTCACAAATTAATACATTGATACTATAATTTGTTATGTTACTACTTCCACTTTCCTCATATAATTATTCTTACTAATATGCATAATTACTTATTCATATAATTACTTCACATTCCTTAATTCATATAAATATTTTTTACATATTATTTTTTTATAGTGGAAATAATTAGTTTCGAAAAAGATTTATTTTTTATGTCTGGTTCAAATTTTTCACACAGGTCTGGATTGTATTATTTTGTGCAGTTTAGTTGACCCGAAACAACTCTATTCCCTTCTGGATTGAAGAAAATTATGATTAATTGAGAAATAAAAAAACTCGTGAGCGTAATGGATTTAGATATAACAAGTGTGAGAGAGTTACTGATTTCGGACGGAATGGAGTTCCATAAGGACGTAGCATAGTTATTGAAGGATCTAACAAAAAAAAAAAAAAAAAAAAAACCATCCCGGAGGTTATCAACGTTGATAGAAGGAATTGATGGTCCTACTCTTAGAATTTGGCTTCTGATAGAGATAAATGAGTAACAAAGGACTGTTGGTATAATTTTCATCAAACTTACTCGGTAATTAAGTCTATGTATTAGTTATATTTATATTGCCTAAGCTGAAAAAATATTAATTATAAATATACCTCTGATGTGATAATTCCTTAGTTGAAGTATCTCTTTGTTTATTATTGTTGTACTAGGTCAAGTATATTACTCATATTTCTTCTGCTGCAAGTTGGGTGCTTTCCAGGACAGCTAGACAGTTATGCCTCTTACCGAAAGTAAGTCGTTGCATTACTATCGGTGCATTTGCTTTTGGACATGAATGTAAAATGTTGGGGGGCATTATGGGAGGCACCCTGGACCCCTTCCAAACCGTAACTTAGGTTGTTTTCAAGTTCGGTCTTGACCTTGAAGGTCACTTAACCACTTTGGAAAATTAATCACTTTGAAAAAGGGTCTTTATTAATTTGTAGTTGCTCTACATCATTCAAAGGTTGAAGAACAATTTTTTTTTTTAGATAAAATCGGTAGTTGGATATTACCGTTAAACAATATGCATACAAAAATTATTATTAATAAAGAAGTATGCTGTACATTTTAATTTATGGAATTTATAGAGATGTAGAAAGAAAAACTGGTATAACTCACTTTTTAAAAAAAAAATTAATAAAAAGGAAAAGAGATGTGGCTTAACCTGTAACTTGTTTTTAGATCCAAGTTTTTTCAGCTTCATTATTTTAGGACCATGAAGGTAACTATAAAAAACATAATCATTTTGCAGTTTTATGGACCTACCTACCTGTTACAGTAATTAAAACCCTAAGGCGTCGCCTTAGCAACCGTGTAAATTCAGAGGCATCTGTTTGATTCCGGCCTGGGTGGGTTTTTTTTTATTTAATAATATAGAATAAAAACTTGACTTTCCCACTTGGTTGGAATAGGGTAGTGTGCTGTAGAATATTTTATAATTTTTATGAATTAATAATAAACCAGTTTTTACTATATATTTTTAAATATATATTTTCCTATAGCACATTTACTAAAAATCTTGTTTCTCAAAACGACATTATATTGGCTTTCACTACTATTCCTTTCACTACTTCAATTAATTCTTAATATTTTATGTAACATTTTATTAGAAACTCGTTGTATAATACGGTCACACATAATGCATTGTACATTTGGATTGATGCCCTAATTTGTAATCTTATTTTAGGATTTGAATCTAGTATTAGCTTTTTTAAATTATGATTATATGGAAGAAGCGAATGGAATCATAAGAAAATTACAAATAATTATACAAGTGCTTTCTTAGTTATTATCATTATTTGCTTTAAAAAAGTTAATCTTTATTAAATTAATGTTTGTTATTAACTTCTGGGAGGAGGGGGGGGGAGAGATCTGCCCCTCTCTGCTCTTCGCTGGGTATACCCATGTATTGGAACATTTTTAGTACGTAAAGCAGTGCCCGTGATTTTTGGTTAGTGTTATGTCCTCTAGAAGCTGTCAGGTTTTTCTGTACCTAGAAAGGTTGAGCATTGGGTCTTGTTTAACTTTTACAAGTCTACCTTAGGCCATTATTAATTATTAACGAACTAATTAATCTTAATTGCTTTATGATCTGAAACATTTATTATGTGCCTTTAGAGTGCATTATTGAATCGCCTCCTTCAAACGTTTCTTTAAAACGTTTCTGGCCCGGCAATGGAAATCCTATTGTATTGAATTTTTAAGTTGCGATTCATAGTTCACAACTTATTAAAAATTAATATCTAATAACCATTAATGATAGAACAATAATTATATTATTCGTCTTTCCTCTAGGTTTCTTGAATCTATCCAACATGTTGCAAGTGGTTGCAATACTTGGGCTTGGAAAGACTACTTGATGGTTAAGATTAGAGTTGAATCAATCTTAAATGATTCCAGCCTATGGTTCATTAGAATCGAAAGAAATTAGAAAATACTGAGAACTTAAAATTATAATGATTGCATTTAAAAAAAAAAAAAGTTATTGTGACATTAACAGCTGTATTTTCAAACAGACGAATCTTAAAAAGTACAGAAGAAGGTAAACAAGATCTCTTGATGTAGAAAATTTAAAATTGACGCTTGCAGCATTTTCGGGAAATTTTCAAATAAGTAAAATCCATCACATTCTTTTGTTGATTCATTTGGGCTATAGATATATATATAACAGAAATCTAGTTAAGGATTATTATAATTAAAATAATAATAATTAATTCTAAAGAATCGAGGCCTATCACATGTCTACTCAACTCCATTATCAGTTGTAGAAATCAGCATGTCAACAAGTATGATACCATCTGAAAACAGCAACTAGTATAAAAGGATGTAAAGAGCTGTTAACGAGAGATCTATTCATAGCACCCTAGATATCAGTTAACATGATACAAACGGAAAAAGTGATTCAGTGATGATATGTGCACGATGTTAGGTACAGACAAGTGTGTTGTCCGTTAGGAAGGCAGGCATGGCCAATAAAGCAGACTTGAAGCTCATTAAAAATAAAACAACTAAGCGATTAAGGCTCTTTACACTTAATAAATATTTAGGTATTGGGTAACTTTTGAAATAAGGAAAAATACTATAGATAATAAATACAATAAATAAATGGATAATTAGAGCAATAAATACATGGGCTATTGCAGTACTAACTTATATTTTTGGAATTTTAAAGTGGTCCAATGTAGAGCTTAAAGAGATGAATCGTTTAGTAAGAGTCCTTTTTACCTCATCCAGGAAACAACAATCCAAATCTTTCATTACGAGGATGTATTCACCAAAAAAAAACAAGGAGGAAGAGGACTTATTTACCTGTAAAGGAGCTGCAGAGGGCAAGAAAATAACTTAAGGTATATTTAACTTTCCATGAAGTAACTCTTCTATCTGCCCAGTAATAAGGTCATTTAACGATGCATGCACGACTTTGAACTTGATTGCACGATAACGTAAAGAGGTCTCTACGGAAAAAGATCTGATTTAAACTTGCAAAATGAAATGATTATTTCGGTTTTACCATAATTTGTCTAAATCAGGAATATACTGTAATGTTTAAATAAAGTAAAAATAAAAAAAATTTTTTCCCAAAATGCTATATTTCATTTTAGGCATTTAGGATCAAGTGTTTGCCAAATAGGAATACAGGAAATATATATGGGAATACTTTAATGACCGGCATTGTCTATGTTAGACTGCAGTTTGGTATATGTAGTATATACTATCTGGATGCCAAGGTATGTGAAGAATGTTTTATGAGGTACAATATTCTGTCCAAGATTATCCACCAAGTACTGTTTTATAAATTGAAAGCCGACCCAATTCCTTACTACAGGTACGTTTCGAATCAGTTACTAGACACTATATATAAAAGGGAATGGTGGAATGTTTTTCCGCAATAAACTTTTGAATTACCGGACCGAATTATGTGTTTTTTTTTAATGTTCCCTTTCGCCATAGGACGGTTTTTAAGATAATGAAATCTCCGAATAGTGGAGTAGAAAAAAAGTTATGAACAAAATTATTTTAATTTGTTGCTCGGAGAGTATACTTTATTTTCATAGTTATTGTACATCAATCGACTCCGACATGAGAAAATATGAAATGAATCCTTCACGTAACGCTCCATTAGGCATAAGACAGAGAGAAATCATAAGAGAGATTTATGGCATGCCTACAAACCAAGCTGATTCTATCTATAGATTGCCCCCTTGGAAATACCATTCTTACAAAATAGATCTAACTATGAAACGCCAGAACCACGACTCAAATAAAATTAAATTCTTAAAGAAGATACAAAAATATTCAAATTATGACATAATTTACACTGACGGCTCTAAACAAAATGAAAATGTTGGTTTTGCAATAATAATACACGGGACACCCAAAAAATATAAATTACCCACATACTCAACAATATTTACAGCTGAACTTCAGGCGATTTCAACAGCACTTCATTTATCTATAGAAAGTGAATACTCAAACATACTCATTTGTACAGATTCAATGTCAGCACTCCAGAGTCTATCAAATTTCAATCAAAGCGGACCTACGATAGACAAAATTCATAACTATATAGACATGCTAAAACATCATAAAAAAAGTGTTTCCTTTCTCTGGACTCCGGGGCACTCAGGAATAGCTGGAAATGAGGCAGCGGATAAAGCGGCTAAAGAGGCTGCTACAATGAACGTTCCACCACTCCAAATTTACGAGCCGAAAGACATAAAGGCATTTTTAAGGAACAGAATCCGAAAAAATTGGGATTCAATGTGGGCCGCCGTACCACTCACCAATAAATTGAGAAATATAAAAAAAAATACACAAAAGTGGACAAGTGCCATAAGGGGAAACAGAAGAGAAGAAGTGGTTGTAGCAAGAGTAAGAATTGGACATTCCAAATTAACTCACCTTCACTTAATCACAAAAGAGGACCAGCCTATATGCCAAACCTGTCATTCCCCATTATCAATAAAACATATAGTTGAAGAATGCCCATCATTTCGTCAAGCCTTCGAAAATAATAAAATTCCACGAATAAGAGAATTGGCCCTTAAAGACTCGGAAGATAAAATTTCTCAAAGAAACACAACTTTATACTAAAATATAATCCACCAATACCGACCAGTGTAAAAAGGAAATAGTCTACATTCAACTATAAGTCAAGAAGATAGATGTAGTAAAAAGGGTGTAATATCCTAGATGTTGATTGCCCTGAATAAAAATCTAATCTAATCTAATCTAATCAATCGACTCTGTATCTTTCTGAGGAATAGGTAGGTCAGCAAATTTTTTTTAGAAAAGAGCATTTCACATTCGTTTTTTTGTGTTGATACTACCAAATATTATTTTTCAAAGAAATTAAAAATTAGAAATTTTTCATCTTGATTTATTCGGAGATTTTTTTTTTCTTCCAGTGACTATTGTTCATCTAATCGTTCCTCCTCATACGTACTTCAAATATCCACTAAATGGTATTCCACTAAGTAGGTATTTCTGCTAACAACTTATTTAACTAATTACTCTTGAATTTTATTTAGTTAAACATAACTATTTTTTTTCTTCTTATTTTGGGTAACTTATGATACGCAAAAATTACATAATGCCTGATATATTACAAAGTATGGTAATAAAAGATTTTATTGGTTAGTTGTACGTTTTCTTCGAAAAATATCAAAGTATATTAAACCAATTATTTTAAAGGCAATTCAATTATTGGAAAGACAATTCCAGTAAGTGACCCCCTGTTGTTAGCCGTCAAATATTGAAGCTAGTTGTAAGGGTGTGGGCAATTTTACCCTTAGCAGCAACCCCTCCGTTGTGCCTGTCTGCCGGATCGCTGCTTAACATTCAGTCCATGTTGGGAATGTAAGTGTTTTTGTACATTTACTGGGTCAATCTTTTTTACTGGTCTTTTGTACCATCATGCTACTAGTGAATTTCGCTTAGATTGAAATTCGTTTTTTGTAAGTTTTAAATTGTGTAAAAATATTTTCATATATTTATAATAAATTGATCGGGAGACGTATATGTGGGTAACATATTCATATCCTGACAAGATATTAACTCTTTTTTGTAGTGATAATAGCTATCAAGACTTTATAGGGATTCTTATACTATTATTTCGTCAAATGAATCGCTTTGCCTGACTAGTTGATATAAATTTTCTTTTCCATTCTTTAGTCTTTTATTGTATTTCAGCAGTATGTACCTCCTTTATTTTGATCTATTTTTATTATAATTAATTTTGTGAAACTTTTTCTCAAATATTTACTATTGCACTTTTCCCTAGCAATATTTTACGTAGTTATTTACATGTATTTATACATGTCTTTTAAAGGAATTTTTCATTGGCTATTATAACTTCAGGTAAAATCGAAAAATATTTATTTACAAATATCATTTCCTTTAGGTTGTAATTAATTTTTTTAATACGTTTAAGTCGTAAGAATAACATAATTATTTGTGAATTGATATAAAAAACTAACACAAAATTGTATTAATCATTTGGTAAGATTTGTCTACTTAGTTTCAATTTTTAGGATATTTAAAATAATTTGTGATTCAAATGTAACATTTAATCGCTTAGCTGCAATACCTTGTGAAATGACGTTTATACCATTTAAGAAAATATGAAATGAACGCACCATTTTAAATATATTTTTTAATTTTTCTTAAAAATAGAAAACAAATATTTAGATAATATATAAAATTAATAAAATACGCCTGTAAGTTGATTTATTTTAACATTTAAATTAATAAAAATAGTTTTATTTTCTTTCTGATTTACATATAATCAACTTAATCGACTATTTCTTACAATTAGTTTACAGCTCAATGGCTTAGATAATATTAAATATTGATTACATAATTTTAGTTGTTGTAATAATCGCTTATAATGGCTGAGACCAAAAGTTATATATGCACTTCTTTAATTTTGAATAAATTATTTATGTTGAATAGTAAATCTTCATCATCAAATCGAAGAATTAATACTAATAATTTCTTATTTAATTGCGAATCCAAGTTTTTTTACGTATAACAAATTTATTATAAGTAAAAAAAAAATACAATAGTTAAGCAGCGAAGGAGGAAGGAGACAGTCGTATGACTTTACGGCTATAAATTTTAAATATTACTCTGATACTAAAAGTTTTACTATTTCAACTTGAAGTTTGAAGTTATATTACTAATGACGCTGGCGGCAATATGAATAATATTTTATATTTATTGAAGGAAATTGAGCTTTCATTTTTAATGAGCAAGTCAAGAGTTCTCAAGATAAAATTGAGTTTTTAAGTGCTCTCAGATAGCCTTCCTTTCCTTAAGAAGTAAAACAGTGAAAGGTTCACCAGGGTCTGGGGAAAGAGACATTGCATAAGGTTTTAAGTCCTCCTTTGACTAGACTTGGTGAACCGGAATCGACTCGAACCTGTGATCTTAGTTTCCACTAGCCGGGGCCACTTTGCATTCAGTTTCTTTGAGGAATGTTTTCTTCGGCAGTAGCCATTGGGTAGCACTACCTTTGTAAAGGGGTTTTTGTTCATCCTGTAAAGAAACGAACCATATATATATATATATATATATATATATGGGTCGAATCAATGTGTATAGAGTTTTTTTAGTGTAAATAATGTAATAAATAAAATAGCAATATACATTTTCTAAATTATCGATAATAACTAATTTATTTCTATTAAAAGGGAACATGCTGTACACTTCCTCGAAAACGAACAACTTAACGAAATTTCCAGATAGATGTTGACTTCTAGAACGCAATCATTGATCTGCTTACCTACTCTAAATTGCAGAGTCAGGAGGATTTTGGCCAAATCCCAGAGCCTGGACCCAGGAATAATTAAACTCTAAACTTGCGGTGAACTACCCTTTTAGGCCCAGTTTAGTCCACAAATGATGTCTCCTGGTATCTTTAACACTAAGATAAAATATAAGTGTATTTTTAAAAATATATACAAAAAATTAACCAAAAATAGAAGTTTTTTTTTATTAACCGTGGTATGATCAAGAAAAAGTTATAGAAAGCTCTGGTGAGGGTTGAAAATAAAATTTTTCTGTTATAATATCTTTAGATAAAATAAAATAAAAATTAAAAAACAGTAGTGTAGTACAGTTTAATTTGTAAAGAAATTTACTCTTTGAATAAAAATATACTTCTCACGTAAGGAATTTGAGGGACAAGAGTTACCCAAGAGAATTTACTTTGGTGATAGAAAAATCAAAATTCGTTTTATTGAGAAGGATGGAAACTCTGATATACTGTAGACCAAAAGAGTAGTACGTAGAGACACGTACAACTTAACAAATGTTTTTGTATTTCTAATGCCCCTTTTATGATTAATATAAAAATGCATCCATTCAATCAAATAAATAAATAATAAAATATGAAAATCCTTTTGTTGCCTTAGAGGAATATCTAGGTGAGTTTTATGTTAGATGAGATTTATAAATCATAAAAAACTAATAAAAAAAAAATAATAAACTCACAAGACTATTTTTTTACAGAGACCACTCGGTAACTTTAATTCATTATGAAATCCAAAAACTTACGCCGTCAGTTTGGTTGATGTTTACTGCATAAACAGTGACAGAAAATGTATTAAAATTGAATTAAAATTCAGTAAGAAGCATAATTTATAGTAAATAATTAATTCAGATAATCTTTACTTCACTCAATACAATAAATGGAAACTATTTATATACACGTCCTAAAGCTATAGAAAGGAGCCCATCATAAATTATCTTTATAATGTTGACTATCCAACAATGAATCCCAAATTTGAACAAGCCGTTCATAATTTTGCATTAGTAGACTTATTAATCATGATTAATTTAACACTGTTTAGTAAAATCAATTTCATCTGTATAATATAGGTGTTGGTAGTTTTAATTTAAAAAAAAGCAAAACTAAAATATGTACCGCTACAACCCATGGAGGATCAGGGGTTCGGTACTTTGTAAGGGAGTGCTGTTACTATAACAATGGTTGTGAAAGGAAGTGATTTGGTCAGAATCACACTCGGCTGCCAGATTTTTACCCAATTAAGGATACCCAATTTTTGAGCTTGGTGAACCCTAGGAGAACCCACAGGGTTGACTCACGGCTACAAAGTAACAAAAGGATTATCTGTGCAGCCGGGTTTGATCTCAGGTCCTTGGAGTTAGTACCATCGTGCAAAACAAAAAGTTAATTTATTATAAGACATACATTTAAAATTATTTCTAAGAAATTCTCAAGTAATTTTTAAATATAAGTTTTACCCCGTAGTAATGTTGGGGAAAATTACTAATTACAGTCAAGCCTAATTGTAATTATTTTGGTCCCACTTTAAATTGTAATTTCGAATCATTATTGATATTATTAATCAAATGGTTGAAATTACTAATCAAAATTATTATTTCAATTATTAGTTTTTAATTACTTTACTTGGAAATTAATTATAATTGTAATTAATTTTGGCCTAACTATTCCCTTTACTAATGAATTTTTATCTGCATTAAGATTAGCTGAATTATAAAACCAGATCAAGTGGATAATGCAATTACGTGTAATGACATACTTTCTCTTGTTAAAGAACTATTTTTATACTATTGATGTGAGATATCCGTATATAAGTGGGTAAAAGACCGTTCTTTTACCTAATTGTATGTCTTAGTTTTCTCCGTCATAATGATGCCTGAATAGGTGAAACCTTGATTGGTTTGTTATTTACTTGTATTTAAAACTTATTGACTTGTTTATGCAATCTCCTGATTTTGCTCTAACTGTTATTTTTGTCCCTTTTTTTGAGTTAATTTATTTTTACGTTCTTGTTTAAAGGCGTAAGACTTTGATGTTCATCGCAGCTATTTATTTATGCTTATTTTATATTATTTTTGTTGATTCGATGCCTTTTTTGTGATAGTATGTTTTGTAACTTTAGAATTTAAGTACTTAGTCTATTGTTTTATTGTCGCCACTATGGGATGATGATATATCAGAGTTTAATCCATAACTATTAAGGTGTGATATGGACTTTGTACGTTCAGGCAAATATAGCGAATTGTAATATTATTACATTTCTAGCATTTCGGAGGGGTTTGTGTTGTGATGGAGTAGCGATGAGTGATTCTAGTGTGACCTAACCGGTTGGTTTGGTTAGGGTGGGGGGTAGGTTGCGTCTTTCCCATCTGTTATATGTCGCGATGCACCCCGTACTATTTCCTGCCAAATATATTTTTGTCAATATTCTGATTGAACCTTTACCCCACACTGACCGTCACTCGGGGTCTCAACGTTTGCCTTCTCTTCTTCGGAATCGTTTCTGGATCTTTATCAGCAAAAGAACCATCAGTTCACGAAAACATTGGTGTGGAACACGCCATCGATGGAAAGTTAAGGGGATTAATCCTTCCATGGGTGATTATCGGAGCAGGTTGGCGAATGGATTATCTCAACAGGATTCAACAATCGACAAAACCACGCACTCACATCATCCCGTGCACGTTGGCCTTCCTCAGATTACCCTCTCTTTCCTCCCTCACCATAATCGTTGCTCGTGTCTTGGAGGCATATCTGGACAAAGAAGTTTCTCGTCCCACCGTTACTTCCTGAGGAAGGAAATTTGAAAAATTTCATTTTGGTATGTTAAAGCCCAAAGGTGTATTTTATTTTCTTGATTTAGTTTCATTTTACTTCCAATTTTTTGTTATTTATAAGTTAATTTTTTTAGTTATTTTAACCACACGTTGTTTTTTATTTTAAATTTATATTAAAAAATTTGTTTACGTGAATCATGGACAATTAGAAGTTTGTGGTGCGTGTATAATATAAATACATCGCTGTGGATCGACATGTATAACAACAATACGAACTGCATTGGTATTACGCCCTGTATACGGACTGATAAGGCAGTCCGGAGTCTAGAGTCGGCTGTCCAGAGTGGACAGTCTGGAGCTTTTACGGAAGCAATTTTTGGACCCACCTGGCGCCTTATCTCACCGTCATTTTGACTCACCACTCTCCGTTTTTTTTTTGTTTTTTTTTATGGACATGCTCAACACCATCTCGTCGAAGAAGGGCATCTCGGATGAGATGTGTTATAGGTAGAGGTATAGTCGACGCATACCGACCTCCCCCCACCCTGCCACCGTACATCTACTGTGAGTGGGTATCTTTTTTTTCCATCGAGCTTCCTTTTTTTCTATTTGCTAACTAACTCTGTATAAAGTTAACTTCATTTTTTGTATAAAGACAATTATTTTAGTTTGTATATATATTCAAATATTCTTTATTTACTTCATAACTCACTATTTTATTTTGTAACAACAGGAAACGATTCATTTTTTTTTTTTTTAATTGAGAATCTCTGAGAGAGAGCGAGAAATGCTTTATTCTTCCATGGTGCCCAAATACATTGGATTGCTACATTGCACAGTGTACTAATCAATCCGTGATCGAACATATACAAATTGCGTATATTTACATGATATAATAAAAAAAAGAAAGAAAACGGTTTTTTCCCACAGTTTCCTTTTACAATCAATTCCAGTCTACATAGTAAATGCAAATATTCCAATTTATCCCTTTTTCCTTTCCCTTTCTTGTTCCTTCCACTTCACCATTCACAATTTTTATTTCATTTGATCGACAAATTCACTCTCCCCAATTCACCCTCTGGTATCCTCTCCAGTGATCCCCTAAACAAATTATACAGCTGTAGATCATTTTACAGAGAATGAAACAAATAAATACATTTTACAAAAAAAAATACTAATGTATAGATTTCAAGGAAAATATAATAAAACGTTGGTTAAAATAAATACTTAAATGGACAAATAAATTTTAAATAAATAAAAATAATAATAATAAAATAATTTAATGAATAAATAAGGTAAGGGAATAAGTAAGTTAAAACACACAAATC
The DNA here is from genome assembly GCF_000696795.3 of Halyomorpha halys. Lineage (NCBI taxonomy): Eukaryota > Metazoa > Arthropoda > Insecta > Hemiptera > Pentatomidae > Halyomorpha > Halyomorpha halys. The sequence goes on along the minus strand of NW_027115831.1, from coordinate 226,937 downwards.
GACTGATCCACATACTAAAATAAATAAATAAATAAAACAATGAATAATTTCAGAGCTAATTCCCATGCAGGTGATATATGATATATGATCCCCAAGAAGTCCAAAACTAACATTTTCCGCCAAGATCACCATATCTCCGATGCTAACACCTCTGCCTTCTAAGAAGCTCCATGTTCCATTTGGTATTGTTCCGCCAGATCCAAATAAGAGGCCTCTCACGGTGAACTCTCTCTCTCCGAAGTTCTCGCGGAATTTTTCCTTAAGGAAAGGGACGCATTTTTCGTTATTTCCTTTTTTTCCCTTTCCACTCCACCTTCCAGTTCGACTTCATTACTTTCAAATCTTACCATAGGATCCAAGACCAGAACTGTGCCTTCGATTTTTGAAAATGCGACAATATCGGCGTGTCTTACGGATCCGTCGGTGTAAACGCAATAAGTATCCTCGAAGCAGTTGAAGTCTTTTTTTTTTTCAAGGAACTTCATCAATTCTTCTTTGACCCTGTGGTGCCGGCGTACTATAAGGAGGGAGTTGTTGGGGCATTTTCCCAGCACATCATAAAATATAATAAATAACTTCTCTTCGCCTAAGCTATCATACCTTTTAAAACAAAATTTAAATTATTAAAAATAAATAATGGTATGTATCTTGTGACATTTCGAAAGACGTCACGAAGTCAGAAAAATATACAGATACCATACAAAACGATGTATGACACGCGTTGGCTCAAGAATGACTTTTTACTATTTTTTAATGCATAAAAACCATAATTTTGATTGTTTTTTTTTTTTGGTGGTTCAACCATCTTTGGTTTATAAGTTATTACAATAATCATCTAATAATAATAATAGCTGTTTCTCTCGAAGTGAGGATGTCTTTTCTTTATTTAAAATGATATTTAAATAAAAATTAAAGTCTTAGAATAATATCAAAGGGGCTTTGGACGAGGGCTACATGTACGAGTCAGTGGGTGGGAAGTAAACTGATGAATATGCACATAAATATTCCGTTTCACACTTTTTTCAATTCGTTTCTTTCAGTTCGAGGTTTAATATATACACTTGAGTTCTTTTTTGGGTCTGTTTTTTTGTTGATTCCGATTCACTTACTACTTCCAGGAATTTTTTGAAATCGGTGTGGACCGGGTTCATGTGTCCAATAATTTATATGGCATATACTTGAGTATAAAAGATCATAATATTGAACAGAACGGATATATTGTGATCTACACTAATTACCCCTTCTTTGTATGAATGTTGTTGATATTATCAAGAAAGTCTATTCAAAACACATAATTGGTTATGTAATAATAGTTGCTCTTACTTTATAATGACTATCTGTAAATAACAGATCGCGTAATAAGAAATTGCCCTACTGGAAAATTTTACTTCAGTTCCATTTTTGATCGGTCCATTTTTGGGCTTTAAAACGATTGAACCGTCCCGGTACTTCGACTCTGAGTGCCTTGAAACTTTTATCAAAGTGACAGTAATAGTGTAAGAACCAAATTAACATTCCTCACTTCTCTCAGTTATTACAATTACCTCATTCGTCAAATTCATGGTTCTTGAGAGCCTTAAAAAAGTTATGTAATATGTGTAGATACTTATATATTTTTTTTTTCTCTTCCATATTAGCTCTATAAAAGAGGAGTTTATTTATAAATTATGCATACTCCATGTGAAACCACATAATACATGTATGTAAAGTGAAGTTAACATTGAAACATATTATTGCTGTTAAATTAAGGATATTAAAAAAACCAAAAAAAAAACCAACGATTTATTTTTATTTTATTTTTTTAATAAATTTTTTTGAGGTTTAAGTAAGAATTTAAGAATTGAAATTAACATTAATCACTTATTATTAAAATTCTCTTTCTTTTGATACATCATTCGTCAAAATCCATCACTCCTGATTCTAGAAGAGTCGGGAAGAAAAAAAGGCAGTTATTTCACCCCAAATTTTGATTACTCAAATTAAAACTATGTATAGTTACTAGTCAAAACTGATGAGTCTGTCAAGTGCTAATAGACACCTATACATGATATAGTTCCTGAGATATAGATTTCTCAAAATAAATTAACTAACTACTAATCTTTCAGTACGTTCTGTACAACATTTTTGTGAAATGTTGCTTTTTAAAAAGCTATATCTCGAGAACTATTGGGCGTAATAGCTCTATTACGGCTCATATTTCAGCAAATTTACTTTTCTTTAAATAGTGTTCTTTTAGATTTTATACTGTTGTTGGTAGTTTTTAAGATATAAAGCTCCGAATGAAAACTTAATGTTTTTTTTAAGGTTTTGACTGCATTTTAAAAGCCGCGATTTCAATTCAGAAAGATGAAATTGTAATTCGTTTATTTTTCCTTTGAGAGGAGCCATTTATAACAAATGCCAGAAAACACTTTAGGAAGGAATCGTTCGTTTTTTTTCCTCTTTTATTTACCATAATTGTTTAGTATTACATTATGCCATATACATTCAGACATTAGTAATAGAGCAATTAGAACACATTCACAGGATATTTACAGAAATATAAATTAAATGGTAACAAAATAATGAATGGAACAAAAATTAAATAATATTAAATCGTTATTTTTTTTTTGTTATTTTTTTAATATTCTTAATATAACAGCAATAAAATGTTTTTTTCTTTTTTTTTTTTTTCATACCCTCCTGTAAAGATTTTATTTGGTACGTACATATAGGAGGTATGCTATATGTATAGCTGGGTGTGAAGGAGCCGTTTGTATAGCCGAGCGTTCTAAACCATAGACCTCTGGCACACATATCATAAAATGTTTCATTGTTAACTTCGCTTCATATACAAATAGCATGCGATTATTCACACGGGGTATGTACAATTTCTAAATAAACACCTCTTGTACAGAGCTACCATGCAAGAGAAACAAGAAAAAAATATAAGTGTATCTATTCCGGTACTTTTCCCAGTTCTCATAGAACAAGAGCCCAAGGGGAGAAAAAATTCGGTTATTTAATCCCAATTTTTGATTACTTTAATGAAAATTATGTATAATTACTAGTCAAAACTGATGATTCTGCCAAGTATCGGTAGGGGGAATAAAAAATGGCGCCTGTTTCAAAACCTTTAAAAAAAACATTAATTTTTCATTCGGAGCTCTACATCTTAAAAAATACTAACAACAATTGAAAATCTAAAAGAATTTTATTTAAAGAAGAATACATTTGATAAAATATGAGCCGTAATAGAGCTATTTATTTGAGTGATAAAGTTTATGGAAATGAAAAAAAATGCATCGCTTTATACTAGACCTAACTGAAAATCTAGAAAGAAAATATGTCATTTGTTTTTTTATAATAATGTGCTAAATGCTATCAATTTTTTTTCAAAATATGGACGTAATTATGTTTAATACTTCTAAGCGCCGGCCAGAATAAAAAGAGTTGAGGAAATACAACCTTCCTCAACTCTTTTTATTCTTTTTTATGAGGTGCTCTGTGAATCTTTTTTTCTACACAGTACATGCATCAACAATCGTTTTCTTAAATGAACCTTATCCAAAATAAATTGAAAAATCAAATATATGAGAAGAAGGTTGAGAGTGTGGTCAGAGAATAACACAAATAAGTTAAAAAAGCCTATTTATTAATGCTAACGTTTCGGCCAGAATGTCTAGCCTTCATCAAGGCTAAGAACAATAAAACAAGATAAAAACCAATGTATATAAATACATAGAATGAGTAAAGTAAATAATCATACAGAATGAAGATGGATAAAAATACAGTAATGAATGATTTAAATTTTTTATTTAATTTTATGTTGTTATCTTATTTCATAAAATTATCCATTTTCATCCTGTGCAATTATTTACTTCAATCATTCTATGATATTATTCATTTCTATTAATAATATCATAGAATATTATTCTATTCAAAAATACACAGTGGTTCATATATTTTTTTTGTCGATGATTCTGGCGGTGTAATCGGTTCTTTGGCTTCACTGGTCTTTTTAATGATGATTTAAAACTTATTTATTGGTTTCTATTATTCATTCGATGATTTTCATTACTGTTATTATAGAATTTTCGAAACTGACATATTTTAGACATAATGTAGTGTACAATTTCTATTGTTAAAATGCGTACCATTGATATTCACGACACTGCTCGTATGGATCCGCAAGGATCTCCCCAGTGACCGAAGGATTAAGCCCTATCTTTCAGAGGCCTTCCTAGGCCCTAAATAAATTATTATTCAGCCGCTGTACATTATCAAATCGATGAACTTAGACCCCCATTTCCGAACGGGTCTCGAATACGTGAGCCGAATCGGTTGGCTGCGCTAAGCCGTCAGCTGATTCCTGTCTTTTGCAAATATTAATTAAAATGATTTGGATACTTAAGTATTTGCAATAAATATTGATAAATTAGTAAACTTTTTCCTTATTGGAATTGTACATTTTTATTAATAACTATACCTCACTATCCAGGAAATAATTAGTTGGTTTATTTTGTAATAAAAAAAAAATTGAAGGGCCCAATGTATGCCCACGGGACGCACATACCCCAAAAGAAATATGGAAAGAGTGTAATTGTCTTTATTCTTGTTGTGTTTAAATTGATGGGCTCTTTGGTAAGGGTACCTGCTCTCTCAAGATTCAGGGGTTCCTGAGGTCTAAGTTCTGAAGTTTGTGGGTTCGAATCCCTCCTGGGTCAGTCAATTATTATTTCAAGGTGGTCTCGAGAAATAAATCTTGACATTCCCACTATGGGGCCTATTCTCAATTGACCTATAAATCAATGTCAATGAACTTGATTCATTAAAAATAAAATAAAAAATAGATAATGGGGCGAGATATAGAGAACCCAATTCTAATTTACCAGACCTTAATTTCACCCTTCAGTACTAAGAAAGTACTAAGTATTCACCTGATCGCAGCTATAATTTACAATATTATTTCATAGAAATACATTTATTTAATGACTATTCATATTCACAAAAGATGAACTTCGTGTTTGTATTTATCTTTTTCGTTTCGTAATTAGAGTAAAACAAAGTGTAATTCTTTTGCATGTAAACCACTTAAACCTTAGATTGCCTTAAAAAAAATATAACGACTAGCATTTTTGTATCAGACCATTTTTATTTATTCTACCATTAAATAATGATTTAAATGAAGTAAAGGTACACTGAAGTAGGTAAAGAGATTCACATATGTTTATATACACTTGAAGTTGCATCACTTACATGTAACAATTGGCGCTGTAGATTATATTTAAGTTATTTCGAAGGATTACTACTATCAACAATTAATCTATATTAATTAACTCTATGTAACTTCAACTTATATAAAAAAGGAATGAAAAACAGCTCCATCTTTCATTAATTCTGCTCAATCACTTAAATAGCTGCCAACCCGAAATGCTATCACAATGTGTCTGATTTTCCTAATGATGAATCATTTCGAGGAACTGTTACTTTTATATTTTTCCGCTACAACTCAACGCAATAGCTATTTTTAAAAATATGTTAGGTTCCTGCTAAAAAAACGTACTCTCACCCTTATTGTACTTACAAATTCACTAAATCAATCTATTTTGTTTTTGCAGCAGATACAACTTCCTACATAAAATTCACTCCATCATTAATACAACCCGGACTAACTGAGATAAAATTATAATATGACATTATGCAACATTCGATTTTAACTTTTAATTTTATTAATTGGAAATCGATTTTTATCTTAATTACATCTCATGTGTAAAACAATCTTTCACATCTTAAATGTTTCAGGCATATTAATATTTTAATGTCCATCTTGCGTTTTATGTTGAATATCAAAATTATATTACTTGTGTGATCTTTGCTTCTAAATTTAATTGGACTTCGTAGGAGTAGAAACATTTTAGGCTGGATTAAGAGCGAATCATTGTTTCCGAAACATGTATGGGAGGTTTTGCCTAGTTTTGATCATGTAGGTTTGTAGATTGCCTTGATACGATATTGGTATCGAACCTCCAGGTTTTTTATTATTATCATAAATAATATTGAATACCTTACTCTAAATTCATTTTAAATCGTTAGATAACTTTTAGTGGTTGTTTTCATGTTTATACGAATTTATCTCCATATATTGTAGTATATATTTTTATTTTTTATTAATGCTAAAATATGGTACTCAAAACTAAGGTTACTTCGATATTTGTTGTACGGTTCTGTAAGTATATTTATAGCCAGTTCCAGACGGTGGCTAAGATTGAAATGCTCTGGCCAAAACGAATCACTGTGGAAAGGCCGTGATAGCTGTCAGATCCAATGAGTTGCTATTCATTCTATTACTGCCTCCAGTTTTCTCTATCTATAAAATATTTAATGACAGCTAAAATTTCTTTGTATCTTTTTCCTTTGGCTGAGGAAAAGTGTGATTGCGTCGGACATTTGTCTTGTTTAATATAATAAAAAAAAAAATAGTTTATTCAACGATCATATTTTTTTTCCAAAGACTACTGGTTCTGATCAAACGGTGGTAATATTCACTAAATCAATCTATTTTGTTTTTGCAGCAAAAACAACTTCCTACATAAAATTCACTCCTTCATTAATACAACTCGGACTAACTTAGATAACATTATAATATGACATTATGCAACTATCAGTGCTCCGGGCTGTTTCTGATATAGAAGTTAAACCGGGAGGAAAAGTTAATTCGACTTCTTGAACTTTGAATATCACTTTTATTAACTTCTAGGCAGTTTTGTTTCCCTTTTCAGTTCTAGTAGGACTTAAGTTATTCCGTGGATTATTTATACTGGACTTTGTTTGGAAAAAAACATTACTTCTATTTGATCAGGATCTCATGTTTGGTCCAAAATATTATAATATTACATAATTAAAAAAATCGATTGTGGATCACAGATTAGAAGGGGGAATAAACACCACTAGGCACATAAATTACTTAGAAGTAAGCTAAGAATAAAGAAATTTTATTTCATAAAAAAATATTAAAATAAGCGTTTAAGGTAAAACGTTTTTCACCGAATACACCAATATCCTGTTAATCCCAACAACATTAATAAAAATTAGTAAAAAAAACTATTAAGAGGAATTAGAAACTTGCGAAAAGAAAGTGTCAAAATATCTTTACTTAATAACTGAAACATTATTCACATCTTTGTTATATTTAATTTCATGAAATTTGCGGCTTTAGCGCACTTGCTCAGTCTCCACTGGCCCATTACCAGTGATTGTAAAGGAAGTCAAAGATGAATGGCAATCTTTGTGGAACGAAAGCCCAATGAGTATATTAAAAATTATTAAAAAGGATGTCAATCCCTGGGGTATCTCCAGTCGTAAATGCCGTGGAGAGGAAGTTGTACTGACTAGGCTGAGAATAGGTCACACGAGGCTCACCCACTCCTATCTTATTTCAAAAGAAACGCCTCCGAACTGCCAGTATTGCAATAACTATTTAACAATAAGCCATGTTTTCCAACGATGCCCATATTTCACACCACACCTCAATAGCTTAGAACTAAACCAAGATATCTCAAAAACCCTTGGAGACGATGATAAGACAATAGAATTGGTGTTTCAGTTTTTGAAATCACAAAATTTACTGACAAAAATATAGCTTGATCGAAAGGAAAAAAAAATAAATAAATAAATAATAATAAAATAAATAAATAAAATAATAAATAATCAAATTAAAAAATAAATAAAATTTAACGAATATTAGCAAAATTAAATAAAATATAAATGGCGTTGATGACCAATAAAGTTTGGCGCTACTAAATAAACAAACATCAACTAGGTGATTGGGACCTAACGTCATGCATAGTGATGACCATATGTGATTGCAAGGTATTCTGCATTGTTAAATAAAAAAAAATGTATGCATGCAATTGGATTGAGATGTATTCAACTCACTGAGACTGAGTACTAAATATTCGTCGATAGTGTGATCTCGATAAATATGTAGATACAGATATAAATATATCGATAAAGATATAAATACTTAAAAACACAGAATAAACAGAGGCAAAAGATAATGATTGGTACATAATAAAACACTGTTTGATATTTCACATTATTCCCATTACATCTAAATAAAATAAATTTGCCACAATGCCTGTCAATATAGGTTTAAAAAAAAATATAAACTTTTATCGTAAAAAAGGTTTGTTTTTTTTCAAGCCCCTATTTGAAAAAAGGATGCATGTAATTTAGCATAAATACTTCCTTTTAAGGTGTTTTTTTCTATCTGAAACATCATTTCATTTTAAGACATTCAGTAATGTGTTAATGTTCTGATATTTATAAATAGAGTATACTTATATAATTTGAAATTATGACAAGGCACACCGATATGAACTGTTTGATTAAAACTTGTTTTGCACAAGTAATGTCTGCTACCACTGCACTTGTAGTACCGCTGGAGTCAGAGTCTGAAATGAGGGGTTGGTTTGATATAGCAGAGAATCCAGGACTTTGACGTGTCGTCTCTTATTAAATTCCAGGACCTTTAAAACATCAGTAAGTGGTGGAAGGTCGATGGTTTTTCCTTCTGCCATACTGTAGTCTGAACTATCTTCCGAAATATGGAGGTTTGAAATTTTCGTAGAGGGTGCAATGTGGCATCGGTGAGGTGCGTGAATTGATTGGCGTCTTTGATTTCTATAATAGTATGTTCGGGAGCTACCGTGTTTTAAAAATGTGTGTCAAGAAAAATACTTTAAATATAATGAAGTGACCGTGGGGGATGGAATTTGATAAAATTATTGCTAAATAATTTTCACACTTATCCTTTAAATCCCTTAAAATTTGGGCAAATCAGACGAGCCGTTTTGAAAATGAATATATCGCTAGAAAAATACGTTTATGCCTGCGTAAGCTAGAACAGAAAACGGAATGAGATTAAATTGATATAGTACCAACTAGTGGGCATAAGCCCTGAAAATTTCATTAATATAAACTGTTTGATTATGCCCGATCGCAAATTTGACTACAGATAGACCCGGACTTTTTTTAAATGCAATTAAAAATTAATTAATGTGTAGGCCATTTGTGTCTGTAATTACCAAGCTATTCAGAGTATATACTACATCGCACTCCGGCTTTGTATGGACGAAGATCAACGATGTATACATCTTTAGCTGTTAAGCATATCCCAGTATTACAATCGAAGACTTTGCAAATTTATTGGATCGCATTGTCTTAGAGGCTAATTGCCATAATCCAGCTATCATAGCTGGTGATTTCAACGCATGGGCAACGGAATGGAGGAGTAGAAAAACAAAGACGTTGCAGTTGTAATGGCGGCGAAGTACTTGAAGAAGTTACCCTCATCGCTAACCAGGGTGTTGCTATGGTCCGAGGTTGGCTGTCTTCGGTATGCCTACAACTTCCAGATCACAAGACCGAGGTTCTTCTAGTAACTAGCAGGAAGCAAACCGAGTCCATCACTGTTACGGAGGGTAGGCACGAAATTCGTTCCCAGTCTTGCTTGAAATACGTAGAAGTCATGATTCTATGATGATGATGACTCCGCTTTAATGTCCACACGGAGTATATCGGCGCCAAATCTGCTAAAGTACCATCCTTTTTGTCACGCCTTATGCCAAACGTTGAAGGTCCCAAAGAAAGTAGCCGAAGGCTTCTTGCTACTGTTGTCCCCTCCACTATGTTATATGCAGCCCTGATTTGGAAGGAAGCGATGGTTACCAAATCACATAGGAGACAGATGGTTTCAGTTTATCGCAGAGTTTGTTTAAGGACAGTTAGCGCTTTTCGAACTGTTTCCAACGAAGCGGTGTGCGTGATAGCACGAATGCCGCCTGTGGAACTCCTTGTTGAAGAAAGAAGCAGGCACTATGGACGACGCTTACACGTTTCCAGAGAAGAGGAGCGAAAAATAACCATCGACCAGTGGCAGCAGCGTTGGGAGGCTGCAGATTCCAGAAAGTGGACTCCCAGGTTAATACCCGATGCGGGCACGTGGTTTGGCCGCCAGCATGGTGAGGTGGATTTTTACATAACCCTATTGTTGGCCGGATATTGATGCTTTGTAGCCTATCAGTACCGCTGGTTCGGATTGTCTTTCGTTTAATTACACTAGTGGCTTTTTCTTTTGTATATACCCTAATTAAAGATATAAGTGAGTATAAAAATAAGGAAGTGTGCAAAATGCGGAATATATAAAAAAAATCCAACATTGGGTGTGAAATAATCCACATTTATGGTATTTTTGCTCAGTAAAATGCACATGATAGTGTTTATAGATTTCGAATTTTATGAATTACAAAAGGCTTTAAAACTTCAGGTTTAAGCTACAAAAATTTTTTCTATAATAAAATACCAGAAATCTGAAAATTCAGAAAGGATTTCTCCTTTTTAAAATCTAAAAAAAGAGAAATCCTTTTAAATCTGCCTTAAAACTTCTTTGAGCTAATAATTTGTCAAATTCTCCATTTTTCTCTCTCCTTTTTTTCCTCATTTCTTTTTATATTGCTCAATTTAATATAAAATTTGAACCTTTTGATATTGAATTTTCCTAAATTGACCTTACTAATAATTTATATTTTATTGGATAAAATTTTATTTATAACATTTAATGGCTAAATTAAAATGAAAAAAAAAATATGCTTACTAAAAATATCCATCATACTTTCAAAATATTGAGCAAGGCAGGGTTAGTATAAAAAAACGTTTTTAAAAAAATACAAAACAAAATAGTGAACTATATTTTTTTTTATTTCTAGCTGTAATGATTTTTTAAAAAAGAAAACAGATAAAAAAGTGATGTATTCGATGGAACAACCATCTGTTTTCCTCCACCGAACTGTCCGTTTTATTGTGCTGCCCTAAATGCTCATCTATTTACTGTAGTAAAGAATGACAGAATAATACCTGGTAGGGATTAATTCCACCTATAGGACTGGCATTTATTTCACCGATATATCAAGAGAATTTACCACTTTATCCCCATAATAAAAAACTTGTTATTATAAAATTAACTTATTATTTATTGCGGGTTTTTTTTTTGAAAACCAATATTGATGACGCAGATTTGACTAATAATGGTATAAATTTGTTTATTTTTGTTATTTTATAAACAAAATAAATCGTACAAGATGGTTTGATTAGGAATTATAGCTATGAAGAAGTGAGTGAGAAAAAATTAGTATGTCAATTATAATATTAAAAAAAGTAATAAATAAAAATTGAAAATAATGAAATTAGGCATGTTTAAAAATACTTAACATTCATTGTTTACCCGAAGTGTTCGAATCTTTTTTTATGTTACAAATTATGAATTCAATGAAGTCCAGCAGTTGAAGTGCTTCTTTTATTTCGGAAAATGTTAAATTGAGGGCATAAACTCATAAATTTTTTTCTAATCTTATGATGCAAGTAGTTTCGCATTAAATTAATTAAGATATTTTGTAATGTGACAAAATACAAAACAACTGAAATTTCCTAATGAACCTAAAGTAAATTGATGATGAGAAGATGGTTTGGGGGTGCGGTCAGAATATAACTCAAATAATTTGAAATAACTTTTTTAATAGTGCCAACGTTTCGGCCAGAATTTCTAGCCTTACAGCAAGGCTCCCATCTCCCATCTCCCATATCAGAAATCTCATCACCAATGAGCAGGTTGCTAGCTGGAACACAATGTGGAATACTACGAATAAACCACGTAGCTTTCACAAATACGTTCCACGAATAATATGACATAATCACAAAAAAATACACAGCACAGAATACACATTGACACAATTCCTTACAGAACATGGTAACACAAAATATTATATGAAACGATTTAATAATATGACGACTGACAAGTGTGGCGAAGATGGACAAGTGCACAATTTCAAACATATACTTTATGAATGCAAACTATATGACCGACTAACAGTTCAGCTAATACAAGTGGTAATACTGAAACAAGGAGATTGGCCTGAACCAGAACAAAGTTTTATTAAATTTAAGACAGGCTTGCTAAAATTCATAAAACAAATTGACTTTGACCAGCTGACTAATGATAGATGGGCAATCTAAAACCTCTGTTTGTGTTTAGTATATATATATACTATATAATAGCCACTATATACAAAGTAAACGTATATGACTAATGAAATACACTGTTCGTTATCAACCATTTTTAATATATTTACATATATTTATTTAGTGTTTATGAGTCGTGTGCGACATGTATTTTATTATTTGATCCGCACAATGATAAAAGACGAATTTACTCCGATGTTTACACTACTTTAAATAATGATTTAAACAATAATCTCATTGAAATGAAAGATTATTATGTTAATATATTCATTAAATTTATGTTAAAACAATTAAGTTCCTGTTTTTATGGTACAATTGTATTTAGCTTATGTAAAGGAAATTATAATCCTGGCATAAACTAGAGATGCAGACCACAAAGGTATACAATTGACATTTCTCTTTTACAAAGAAGCTCTATACCTCTTATGTGCGTCACCAGATTGTGTTACCTTTTCACTTCGATACTTTTGTATTATAGATTAGGTTTTATTTCTTTGTATATATATTGTGTATATTTAGAGGCAATATATACTTTTAAAAATATTAATAATGTTGTAGCAGTTAATTTTAAATCAGATCAAAAAGCCTTAACTATTATTATTCTGAAATTTTCGGTAAAATTATTATACATTAAATTGGAGATTGTTCGAGATAAATTGATTTTTTTTTTTAGAAATATGAAATAAAAATGTAAATAAAATTATTTAAAAAAATGTAAAATTAAATATTGGCAATGAGATGGATGTCGGTTCAATTTTTTGATTTATACAAATATATGTTTTAATTAAAATATTTTTTAAAAATTATATTATAGATTCTTATTTATTGTATTAATAATAAAATACATAAAATCATTGATTGAATTGATTCAAATGAAAGATAAAATATATTAATCACCGTAATTTGGTGATAAAAGAAAATATTGATGTAAGAAGAACATAAAGATTTGTAATAATTCCTTTATTTGTAAGTAACTTCTTCTTCTGTATCCAAGGTGGACTCCACTCCTTTCTTTTCTGAGCCAGTCACTCCAATCCTCCTGAGATTCTCTTCCATACCCCTTTGTCTTGTTTTCCTCTTTCTTTCTCTCTTTCTTTTTCTTGGGAAGGATTCTCTTGTGACCTTCTTTGCCATTCTTTCGTTGGTTAACGTTGCAACATGTACAAGCCAACTGATTCTTTTGGACTTGATAAATCGCACAACATCTGCATTTCGATTAAGGCCGTATAAGCGTTTATTATTTGCCAGGTGTCTTATTCATATATTAGACCATAAGTTCGTCTCATAATCTTCTGTCAAGGACTCTAAAACCCTGTTGATCATAAATAGCTATTTTTATAAGATTGCTAAAAGAAACTGCGTGATATTAGCCTGCTTTAGGAAGAACAACTTTTAATAACCTGGACAAATCAATTGTAAGGTGTGCTAGAAGAAATAGAACGTTATATCGAAGAATAGAATAGAAGTTAAAATATAACGATCAAAAGAACTGAAATTGTATTACCTACTCTCAAATAAAAAATAATAAATTACATAATTATTAACTAATAAATATTATAATATTAACCATGAAATTATAAATTTGGGGCTGTAACTATTAATAAAAAAAAAATGGGATAGCGACATACCTGCAAGTTTTATGCTGTTGTATAAAGCACCATTCTTGAAAACATAACAATTATGGTTATTTACATTATTACTTCTACAAGTTTTCTATAATAAAAAAAAAACTTATAATTCTTATTCGATTTTTTTTTGGGTTATAACAATACCGCATGAAAAATCTTTTGACGGCATTATATTAATTATCTAACCTCATCCAGTTCTTTTTCAGTGCACTCAACAATGGAATAGAGAATTTTTTTTATTTAGTTTTTAAGACAATATTGGGTATTCACTATCCTACGCGCTGTAAAAATCGAAAACAACATTTTAAGCTTTTTGACGATATAGTTGAAAAATCGAAAGAAAAAACTAACAAAAAAATCGTTTTAAAATCCGATTTCCAATAATAAGCAGCTATAATTAAGATAATATAAATTGTGAAACTTTTATAAAAATGTTTTATTTTGCTGATTAGTTGCAAAATCTGCTTTAACTCTCAAAGAATAATGATTTTTGTGATGCCAAGTTTTCATGCTTTAAGTAATTTTTCAAAATCGTGTTTTCAATTTTCTGTGCTAATAACCTCTATTAACGTTAGGAAAAATATACTTTAAGGTTCTCTCTTTTAGAAAAAATATAACATTGCGATCAATTTTTTGACTGAACAGATTATGTAAAACATTTAACCCGGCAAGAGTGTCCTACTTTTTTGTCCCCTAAGAGATGTTCCGCGAGCATTTCTCTCATGGTGAATGATTTGTACATATTTTTTTATATAATTGGATGTGAAAATAACTAACATCCTTTGACTACTTTTAATGAAATTTGAAATTTAAATTGTATATTGTAGCGCTTCTATCAATAATTGAAGAATCCAGATTTCGTAAAAAATGTAAGATATTCTTGTCTCGACTCATAATTTAACATAAGAAACCCAGGAGATGACAAGGTGCGCAAAATGCACAAGTGAGAAAAAAAAATATGCCTTGTTAGCGTGTTAGAGAGTCTCTCACTAGCAAGAGAAATATTCAGTCTGACCGTTGCGACTAGGCCAGAGAAAAATTGAATTGAGCACAGGTCGGGAGGTAGAAGATGGAATTACATAAACAAGCGGCAATAACATCAAAGGGTTAACGAAATGTAGATAAAAGCGATAAAATACTAGAAATAGATGTATAGATAGATTGATGTATAGATAGATAGATGTATAGATAATACAAAATAAATAAAATACTAGGAAAATATAGACGTTTATTACCCATTATGAGCAAAATGCTCAATTCTACACTTTTCCCGGATTAAATATGTTCTATAAATGAAAAAACAAATCCTAAACGTGCTGTAATTTTCCTGTAATTGTATTTTTCCTAAAGTTAATGGAAATGTATCGGGTTGTAAATAAGTTCGTAACGATTTTTACTGGTGATTTCAATAAAAACTTCAGATTCTGGTAATATTTTAATCAATTATATATGACCCAGTTTGATTTAGTACATGTTGTCCTTCAGGCAATTTTTTAATTCTGTCCTCCCAGAACTTGAACTCCTCTATGCGCGTTATGCAGTCCTCGGACGAATTAAAGTGTTTCCCATTAAGAGAGATTTGAAGGGCCTGAAATAAGTGAAAATCTGTTGGGCCAAGGTCTGGTGAATAGGGTGTTTGGGGATCAGATCCTAGCCAAACTCCAATAACTTTTGCCAGGTCTGCTAAGACGCGTGAGGACGGGTGTTATTGTGTTGGAAAACTATGCCTTTGCGATTAGCCAATGCTTGACGCTTTTGCTCAACCGCTGCATTTAGTTGTTCCAACTAGGCATATTATACTGCATAATTAATGGTCTGGTTGGGCGAGAGGAGCTCAAAACAAAGGACACCTTTCCAATTCTACCAAATGCACAGTATAACCTTTTTTGGATGTAATTCTATAAAAATCCTACTTAAAGATAAGGAACATCTGTTTAAACTGATGCATAAAAGCACCGTAACTAATATTTTTTTAGAATATTTAAACATTATTGAACAAGTAAACATGATTTTATAAACAGGGATGATTAAATTGAAATATTGAAAAACGCTACGGACTTATTTTACAACCTAATACTTTCAGCACTACTGTGAAGTAAGCCATCGATGTGCTTCTAATACTTAATTAATCTCAGATGTCACTATATTAATAAACAGACGAAACTGTTCTATACCCGCCTGTTTTTATATAAAATCTTTCTATAAAGACTAAAGGGGTCACAGCGACAAATGATGAGGACACAATATTAGCGGATTGATAGACTGACAGGGAGCCAAAAGAAAAATGTGCTGAGAAAGTCCTGACTCAATAGGTATTAATGAACTTCCCTTGATAGTATAGGGACCATCTTTAGCACAAAGTTAGATCGGAGGGAAAGAGGAAAACTTCTTAGTTCTCTTATTGTCAATAACTGCTATCAAAAGATTGCTTTTCAAGTAGACCCCAGATTTTCATGCAAATGTATATTTTGTTCAGATGAATGTTTTATACAGCTTTATACAGCTAACATATTTACGAATTAGGATATTCATGAGGCATTAGCCTAATTTTATTCTGCATGTAATATGTCATGGTGATCATTCGAACAGAATTTAGTGCTGTTGAATTTTCTTATGCAATAACTGTTTCGCTCGGCTGCACTGTTTGAGAGTTATAGGCAAAACACACACAAAAAAAGATATAAATCATTACTTTATCCAATTAATTACATAATTAGCGAGAGTTTAGATCCATCAGATATGCATTTCCGTGTTGGCTGTCATAGATGCAAAATTATAATTTTAAAATTATATTCAGATGTATGTTCTATGAAATGGTTTTTGCATCTTGCTCCTGTACTGTACTTGAGTAATTGATACCGACTGAGGTCAAGAAAATTTTATTTGATAAGTGATGATAGCTGTATGAATTTGAGGAAAAAAAGATAAATAACTTTATACTATATATATATGCCTAGTTAATGTTATATGTTAAGTCATAGAAATAATTTTAGGAACCAATTGCATTAAATTTCTGATCCACCCCATCTTGTTTAATACCGGAATGCCAAACAATGCCACTTTTTTCCTACTGTACTTTACATCTTTCATTAAATCGTAACATGTTCTTATTTGTCGTTATGAACACAAACATTTCTTTTTTCTTTTTTTACTGGATTTTCTAGAATTTCAGAAGGCAAAAAACAATTAAATATTAAAATATAAATCAATTCCTTTCCACAAAGGATGACAATTTTCCAGCTAAATGATCAAAACTCGAGAGGGTGACATGTTGGGATCCTGACAAAGTCTCCCTTATATACTGAAAAAAAATTCATTTCTTTTGAAAATTTTCGAGTCGAAACTCGAATCAGTGAGTTTTCCGTTTGAGAGAAGTTCTGCCACATTAAAGGATTCCAATATACATGTCCATTTCTTTAACGAAGGCTTTGACCTGCCACTGACATCAGCAGGGTGAAGACATTTTAACCTTTTTTTTTCTGTAATTCTTTTTTCTATAAAGTGGAAACGAATTTAATAAAAAATTATTGAAACGTGAAATAAGTTAGCAAGTTCCACCAACTATTTATTGATATATCATTATTTAATTACTTACGTTTCAATACCTAGCTTCTATGATCCTAGATTTTATGATTATATATCCTTCCTATGAAAAGTGTATAATGTAGGTGATAAAAAAGGGCAACGAATTGGGGTGATGACGTGTTTGTGACGTAGCAACTTCAATATCTGAAGTGGTGAAGAGTTTAAGACGAGCACAGTTATCAATAGTGGAGGAATAAACTGCACATATTTACTTTCCAAGGAATTTTTATAACGCAGTACTAAGTGGAATTTCTTGATTACATGCTACAATACTATGTACAAGGTATTACTTTCAAATTTCAGAATTTGGATTTATAACTTCATTGATCCAAGACGATCGCTATATGTGCTATTTACTCTTTCACTATGAATAACTTTTTCCAGAACAAATTAGCTGATTATTAATTTTTATCATTTATATCTATCTATCTTCAGTTTGGAAACAAAGTTACGTTTAGTTATTTATATATGATTAATGAAATCCTTTAATCCGCAATAAATTTAATAATAAAATAATGAAAAAATATTTCTAATACCACTGTATATCATGATACGCTCAAGATTCAAGGATGTTTTTGAGTCCGACCGTTTCCAAGTCGGCGTATACTTTGTGATCGTATAATATAAGTTGCAAAGGACTGCAGATTTTCTGCGCACTAGCAATCTGACACAGATGTTTACCGGATGATTTGACCTCTGAGAAGTTGGCCCTATTCTCTCAATTATTTAAGGAAATAGTTCTGCTGTTGAAGACTTAAATATATATGTTAACATTATAAGATATGTGCGGCTAGCTTCACGTTTTGCGCACGTTGCAAAAACCAAAGCTGACGCCATCTGTATACTACGTTAACTGTTAAGAGGTCTCTACATGTTGGCCAAGCCATGGCGAACTCCGACATGCGCGAGCATGTGGATGGGTGGCTTGTACGGGTTTGCCTAAGCTCGTTGAATTTAATTTAATCTTATTTATTTATATTTAATTTCCTTTCATTTTCTTTTTTTTTTTAATAATATAATCCCAGTGCAATGGCTGAAGCCACTTGTACGTCCGCCATGTTTGTCTTTCTGAATAACACTAACATGTGGATGGACCGCTCTTTGTTTACCGAGCATTTGTACAAGTCTCCGATTCGTAGCGAGCGGCCAACATGTGGATCCTGCTTTAACCTTAACTAAAACAGACTTTGCAACATTTAACCAATACATGGGTGTGTTTAAAAAAATTGTAAATAAGTGTTTGGATTGTATTGGGTTTATTACTTTTAATAACAAACCTTTGTAGTCGATTTAGAAAAGGTAGAAAATCATAGAAAAGGCCAGTCTCACATCGAAATTTGAGGTTTTATGTTTTCAGATAAATATAATCCAAAATCATCATTAAACGATCCATCCACCAGCAGCTTTCATCCTGGACTAATATGTCGATTTTTTCAGGTGTTTAGGAACTCGATATTACTATTTCATTTCAAAATTACGTCTGATTTTATTCTTTGTACTCCCAAAACATTGTTAGTGGCAATTTATGAAGACAAATGCAAAATATTGTTTTTTTTATACGAATGTGTAATAACTTAATATTTTCAATTATGTACCGATGGAGAAAATAATTAGCCCCCTCAGTATTTGTAAAAATTAAACGCTCAAAATAAATTATAAGACAATATAGCTTTATAGAGATCATATTATACAGTCATATTTTAATAATTTAATATAATCTTCTTATAAAAAGTAGTATATCGTTGCTTTGCTTGGATAGTGACACATCTTACAAAATTTTTTTTTAGGCACTCCATAGATCAGGTATGGGCAACCTTTGGCATGTTGTGGGCCAAACTTTGATGTGCAAATACGTTTGTGGGCCGCGTTTAAAAGTAGTGTTCATAATTTTTAACGGTAGATATCTGTCATGAAGTAATTCAACATTGTTATTATAATACAAATTATTAAAATAACAAAATAAAATGAAAAAAAAAAAAATTGGTACACCATTATATTTATATCGTGAAATTTGGAATTATTACAAACTACGAAAGTTAAATAGCGACACCGAAATCAATGAGAAACCTGAGCTTGAATTTGGGAAACTAATCCATTGATGTTTGGATTAATTCCTCTGATACAAAGACGTAAAGAATTTTCCAAATTATCGTCAGTCAACCTTGTACGATGGTTTGATTTATTAACTTTGATCATTGAAAAGAACTGTGCGCATTATAAGTTCTGTCAAACGCACAAATCAATCTTCTTGCGAATTTTGTAAACTTCGGAAGATGGTCTTCTACGAGGTATTTTTTGTAGAAATTGCACAACTCCACGTCTTCAAATTTAGATTATAGGAGTGAGTTTTCTTGAATCTCGATCAACTCCATTTGCAAGTGTATTAGAACATTCTTACATTACTTTTTGTTGGAGTAGCAAATAAATTAAAACAGTCTTCCATGTTTCTGAAATCGCTATATCTGTTGGAAAATTGCTCCGACAGTAACTTGAGTTCTTAAGCATATTGAGCATAAGCAATATATGCATTATAATACGTAGAGAGCTTGTTGAAATGTCAACTGTTACTAGACAGCATCTGTGCCTCCCACAAGCGTTTTTTTTTTTTTTTTCTGAAACGCTTTCAATTGGCTGTACAAATCATTTATTAACTGTCCTTGTTTTTGATATCACAATTTAAATCAGTCAAATATCCTGTAAGGTCGACCAGAAATGCTAAGTCACATATCCATTTTGGGTCACTCAATTCAGATAGTGGTTTATCTTTTATTTGCATAAAATCTGTTATCTCATTTCTAAGCACGTAAAGCCGTTTCAGCATTTATCCTTTGCTTAGCCATCTGGCTTCACAATATGTTACATCATCATACTCGGCTGATATTGCATACAAAAACACCTTGAACTGACCATGGTTAAGGTCTCGGGATCGAATAAAATTGATGGTTTTTACTGCCGCATTCATACCATTTTGGAGTCGAATGGACTTAAAACACATTTTCTGTTGGTGGATAATGCAAGAAGAACTATGAAATCATTTTTTTGCACATTTAATCCAGTTGCTTTTTTATTTGAAATTCCGAAGAAACCTTTACGTAAGACGACCATAGAAGTGTGCATACACCCAACTAATTTTGACCATGCCAAGCCAAAACTTGTGAATACGTTTTGAACTTCATAACAAACGTCCTCTCGTGTAGTGGTTCCTTTCGGCGGCTGTAAAACAAGTAATTCCCTAGTAACAGTGAACTATTTATCAACACCTCGAGTTAACATAACCAGTTGAGTTGTTTCGGACAAATCGGTGCTCTCGGAAAATGATTCAAAACTAGCCATACGGTCAGTCAATGTTGTTTTTTTTTATCATTAGCCATCATTTCTATACGTCGGACAAACCAATTTTTCCAAATTCATTTTTCTTTTCTGGACACAAAACACTGCAAAATTCTAACATACACTCCTTTATAAATTCTCCTTCGGCAAATGGTTTTAATGACTGCCAATATTGAAATAACAATAAAACTGGCTTTCACATTATCATGCTTTGTTTATGAAACATTTGCTGCTGTTTTTCCAAATTTGTGGTAAGCTTCTGGATTTTATCTTTTCTTATTTGTTCTGTCAGTGAGTGCAGCATAGGATGCTTAATTGTGTAATGCCTCTTTATATTGAATTCTTTCATCACTGAAATAGATTAATAACACAGCAAAAAATAGGCTTACCATTGTGCAAGATAAAAAAAAATTTCTTCAGTCCATTTGTATTGAAACTGGCGACCCTCTGCATCTACTTTTCGATTCTTTCCACCAGATATACTTTTCATTCGATATACTTAATAACAAAATATAATTAGTAAGCACTCAAGTTGTATACTGTCACAAAGCACATTGACGGCACTAGAAGTTCACTAGGATATCCATTGTCGAAGTTATCACCTCGGTAGCTATCTAGAGTCGTCTATTGCTGATCAATTGAGAAGCAATAATCTTTTGTTGCACCGCCAGTGAGCCGCCTCATTCTTTGATGATCGCCGCCACTCGGCTTGCTCGCTAACTTGATTCTGTGAGTATGAGTAAGTAGTGTGACATTTTTTTTAATTGGGATTTCAAAATGTCTCGTGGGCCGGGGATAGCCCACTCATGCCATAGATTGTATCATAGAGTAGAGCCAATTTGTAATAACTTTAAAAAGGTATGTAAAACAGTAAATAATATAAAATAACCACAGTCTACGGTACTAATATTTGAATTCATCTAATTTTAAATTAAATCATTTTTTTTTTTATTTCCCACTATTCAAGCAAAGCGATTATATAATTTTTTTCTTTTTGCAAGAAGATTAAACAATACGGTTAAAATAGGAATGTGTATAATAACAATATGAGCTTTATAATTATCAACTGACTTATGCTGTATTTTACGCCTTCAATTGATACAAACACTATACATGTCCACGTGCGGACATATTTTCTCTTAGTTACTTATTATAAGATTGTTGGATACATATCTGGAACGAATCTAACACAATATAAGTTCAATTAAATCTTTTTTCGAAGGATTGACAGAAGATATTATTTATAAAATCTCGAGGACCAACGGGCCGGAAAAAGATGAATAAAATGATTCAAACCTTGGTGAGTTCAGCAACGCGAATAAAAATTTGTACCTCGCCAGCATTGTAATTCCTCTCTGGCAAGCTCCCGCTCCTATATTACAGTCCTCTTCTACGAAAGTTGGCTCCGTTGATGTTTGGTAAGCTATCACTTTCTGATTTAGTATGTATTTGTGAATGACAGTGATCTGTGTACTGGAAAATCCCTGCATACTGATATAGGATCAGTAATAAACAAATGGTATATTTTTGTATCCTTTATTTTCCACGAAATTCACAGGTCTTCGTCTGGGCTATAAACATTTCGAATCATTACACGCCTATATAAAAATAAGTAAAACTGAATGAAATATTCACAAGGGTGGAAAATATTTAGTTATTCTTTAGATAAAATAAAATTAATAATTTCCATAAAACTGGTAAATTTGTTTATTATTCCCGTCACGTCTTCGCTCACTCGCTCCTGATATTTGAAATAATATATTTTTTAAAATCAATCCCTGGAATTTTAGAAATGTATTGCAAAAGAACAAATAAGTTTATAGGATTTCTAAATAAATAAATTACATTTAATTTAATTATATTTAATTGGTATCAAAATGATTTGATTCGGCATTTAGAACTAAATGTAAATAGAAAGTTGAATTATTGTCTTATAAGATGGGCAGAGATTCGAAAAATTAGTGAGGTAGAAGTGAAAAAAATGTAGTTTTACACTATCTGTGTTATATAAAATGTAATAATTTACGGTATAAAATAAATATACTACGTTTAATATATAGTATTAAATATTAGTGTAAATATAACCCTAGTTTTTTCATTACTTTTCCAACCTATACTATATATGGTATGTACATATATATACCTACATCATACTTCTAATGTTTTATTATATAATACTTTAAATATTTTCCTTTTTTTATATGAAAATGAGACTGGCTTACATATTTTTCCATACCCTAAGTCGATACAATATGTGACAGCCCTTCCCTATCTGACGCCTGACCGGAAAAAATCCTATTGAAGATGTCGAAGGCAGGCCTATTTTATGCAATGGCATGGTAATCGTGGTATATTTTATAAAAATATCTAAGAAGCCAATTTATAAACTTTGTTACGCATTTTACATTTTAGTTTGATGGAATGTTGATTACCTCAAATATTACAAACTGTTAATTACAAAGTTAAATCATTATTCTTACAGGAGTGCACCTCCTTCAAAATCATCCAGCACTTTTCAAAATATCACGGTTTTTAAAAATATAAATAATAATTAATAATAATAACCGTTTTTACTTTATCTTGAACACACTTGCAAAAAATTCAATCAGTTTTTTTTTTGGACAATTTAAAAATTGATTTGTTCTCTTCCTTGATTATTCGAAATGGCTCACACGGGTATTAATTACCAATCAACGTGTTTGAGAAACAATGTTTGTGTTTGAAAAATGTGTAATAATAAAAAACTAATCTCGGAAAATATATCATACAGTAGTTTATGATTGTTTTTTCCTAGGAATTGTAGTTTTTATGATATTTGCTGGTATCCCTCAGAAGAAGTTATTTTTCAAATGCTCTGAGAAACAAAATGGTGGTACGGTGGAGTTATCCTGGCACAGTTCAACAGGTTGACGGTAAAAATTCAGAGAAACATTGGATGGGGAAGAAGTTCACAGCCGGATGAGTTTTTTGGCCATCATCTTCAGGAGACAGGTACTATCAAGTAAACGCTCATTTGTACACTCTGCACAAGAATTAATTGATGCTAGCGAGAGAGGAGGATTCCCCGATGCGTATAGAGGAACCGGGATTTACAAGCGTCTCAGGATTTATCCTAAGGAAGGGAATTTGAGAAAATCCGAACGAGAAAACAGGAAACGCAGAGAGAAGATTGGATAAAAAAAAATGAATATGTAATGGCCGCCGAGAAGACCGCAAGTGCTATGGGTGCGATAGAGTAGGACACTTGGTAGCAAAATGCACCTGCACCCTATGCTTTGAATGTGGAACGGAAGGACATATTGCCCGACATTGTCCGTATATGTATCGATGGAGGCAGCAGAATTAGCTAGAACCGGAGAACCAAGTATTAGAGAGCCCCTATCTGTAGAGAAATAAATGATACATCGAAGGCAGACATTCCCATCATCTATATGTAGGAAATAGATTTTTTTGGATATAATTTGGCGGACAGAACAGATTAGGGTCGACTTGATGTTTATACGGTGTACGATGATGGTAGAGACTCTCCGTTACATATGACATTCGCGTGTCACCATAAAAAGATCAATCATAGAAGACTGAAAGAAACGCTACCTACAGGCGTTACGCGACAATGTTTTAATAGCAAGTAGGTCTTTGCGCTTTAGTCTAGTGGTTAAGGTCCATTCTGGTCCAGCATGTTCTGGGATCGGCATTAGAGAGCTAGTGTAACAGGTACCTCACCAGTTAATCGTCAAATGTGATGGCGAACATTGGAAGCAATTATTTACCAAAGGATCCTACTTTTAATGAAGGATTCTTTGTGGCATTTAGAACATATTACATATGTTGGTATAACCCTTTTTTTTTAAACATTTGAGCTCCTGGCGTAAAATAATTCAAAATGTATAATGCTCGTAAAAATAATATTTTAGGTATAATTGATATAAAGGATAATAACAAGCGAGCTTAAAACAAGTTTTTTTTTCTCTTAAGATTCAAGAAAAAAAATCTCAATTTTATTTTATTGTTTTGAAATAAATGCATCCCAGGGACTTATACGAGCGTGTTTGGACTGGTTAAAGGCTTAATTTTTAAAATTTAATGAGTATTGAATCAACGGGTATGCTACGAGGAGTAGACAGGTGAAACGTTGATGGGAGAATTTTTTTTATGACTGTCTTTGAGATATAGTTTGTGTGGAGAGATCATAGTATGGAACTTTTGGGTTTTTTTTGGTATGAGACCAGTAAACTGCTGAGGTGTTGCTACCATAGGAGCCACATGTCTGCAGCAGCTCCGGTTTGATTACAACCTGGGCGGGTTGACGATAGAAATCTTGAATCTCTCACTCTGGTAAAAATAGGTTGTTTTCATATAAAATAACTTTCTTTCCCTCTCCTTCTCCCGCCATTTGTCAAAATACCAGGTAAACAGAAACAAAAAAAGAAGGAAATTACAAACAAAAGGCACATAGATTAAAGGTAGGATTTCAATGAGCTGTTTTTTTAAAAATTTAATATTATACTTTAATTATTTGGTCCGTCAAACAAAACACAATATTTACGTATTTTTATAATTCCTCTGCATAGCTTTATTTATATGATTGTCCGTACTCACTATAACCAGTAAACTATTTACAAACGGTACGATTATGGATTCTATACCTAATATAAGAAAATAATAATAATTATTATTTCTTACAATTATTTTTTATTTATGAGGTATAATTTATTTTATTTATAACTTATTGCTTAGGATAATACATTTTTGCTAAATGATTATTGTGAATTTTATTTTTTGAATGTATGTATTTTTATTTTTAAACAAAAAAAAATAATAAAAATAAATACTGAATATAAGTACCACAAAGTCGCCGACTACCTCTCATATAGTTCGTTCATCGCATATATTCGAAATATCATTTGAGGTGGTTACTGGATACAGCTCTGTCACTGACTGAGGATGACTCTGAGACTGGCCAGCAGAGTCCACCACGGTAGGAACCAGTTACTCCTAGAACTGAATACTTACGGAATTATATTCCTTTTTTATTTATTTATTTTCCTTTCACTTTCATATTAATCTTACGAAAGCAGTAACACTTTATAGAAAAATATCCGTTATGCATTTTTTAATGTATTAGGAGTTTTTTTAATGATTCTGTTTAGCTAATTTATCGTCCCGTTATCTTTCACTTTGACCTTTCATCTATTGTTACATTGTATCCTTTTGTCCATGACACTCTAAATATTTGGCAATCAGGGAAACAAAGTAAGAAATCTTTATTGTTTCTAATACAGCTCTATGGAAAATTGTAAATAATATTTGTTATATAAGTCGACAATTGAAGAATCATAACTGTCATTATTCCCCAAATATTTAATTACTCTGATCTTGAACTGGGAGGGCAAACGGATGTTGCTTGTAGTTCTAGCCTTTGCGGCTTTTAGAATGTGGCCGGTGTGTGAATGTTAGATTTTTCTGAACTCTTTTTTACTTGTACTAGTTTCTGTCAGGAAACGAATTTTAAACCCTAAACATTTGAACCAAAGCGCATCTTAAATGGACAAAAAGCAAAATATTTTCTGAATATTTATCAATTTCTAGGTATTTAATTGATTATAACCATTATCAACTCATTTATTTTTTTACATTTTCCAAATATTTGGACCTAATTCCTTTACTGAATAAAGTTATTTATAATTTATTTTTAATTCCCAATGCATCTCCTCTCTTCTGAAAATGAAAATATCAGTCATCCAATTTACTAGCCAACCTACTAACCTTAAATTTGGTTAACTTAATTAGGAAATTCAATCGCTAGATTTCATTGCGCCACTATGAAGTGCGATTGACCAATTATGTCAATAATATTGAAAAAGAAAAAAAAAGAATACTGTCGAATACCATCTTGTGTTGTTTGAGCATTATTGTTTATTAGTGCGTGATATTTGATTTAAAGTATAATATAGTTTCATTTGCGTGAATTGGACAAGTAGAAACATAATATCATCAAAGAAGCTGTAAGTTTCTAAAAAAAGGATAACATGTTCCAGACCACGCAGGAAAGAGGTCGGCCTCAGAATTAACAGGGCACTGCCATTTAACCGTTACTCACTTAATCATAGGAAAAGATCTTTCCCAGAGTAATGGAAAAAAGTATTGTACCTCAGTAACTCTGAAAGGTTTGAGCGACAACTAGGAATCAACAGTAGCATTATGTTCATTGATAGGATCAAATTATTTCCCTCAATATGAAATTTATTTTTATGTAATAAATTTATATTCAACTTTTTGGACTTTGGGAAAAGAATTAGTGAAACAACAACTACGAAGACCGGACAAGGATGTTTTTATCATATGTTAGCGAACAGTGATTAATTATTTAATTTCTATTAAATTGATATCAAACTTTCCAATGTGTTCTTTCAATCTCTGTATAGTTTATACTTAATATAGAAAAAGAAGAGCATTTCCCGGTCAGGTAACCAAAAAAGATCTAAAATGGGTAGGGCAGGAACGGTAAGTAGTTTAAAATGATCGAACCACTTCAACTCAGTATTGAATTATAAAAAAAATTGATCTTAGGAATGTAAAATGTATATCGTTCTATCAAAGTCTAGATATCTATTGATGTAGTTCGTCACACAACTCAAAAGAAATCAAAATATAAGTTTGCAAAATATGATATAAATCAACTTTTATCCTGGGATTTCTAGATTAGAAAAAAACTGGTTTTTGACTTTTAATATACAGAATAGTGAATATTTACTTTCTAAATATTTCTTTTAAATAGACTTATTTACGATAGACTGGGGGTAGAACAGGGCTACCAAAGTGTGTGAGCTCTACGGCTGTCGTTGCGTGAGAATGCTTTTGAAGAATGGGCTAGTTGCAGGTGGCAGATGCATTGGAATGTTCGCCATTTCAAACACCCAAGGGACCCCGAAAGCTAATAGATATGTGTGTAAGAAGCAGTTAATCTTGGGATCTGAATGGGCGAACGCCCTAAAACTAAATATCAACTCTGCATCCCTGGGTGGAGTACCAGAAGCCAGTGGGACAGCAAGGAGAAGTTGTTCCCTCTGTCACAAATGTGGCAGAGAGTCTGAAACACCACCCCATGTGCTGGGAAAATGGCCCATGGGCCCATGGGAAAACTCCCTCCTTATAACACGCCGGCACCGCAGGGTCAAAGAAGAATAGATAAAATTCTTTTAAAAAAAAGACCTCACCTGCTGCAAGGAGGTTTATTGCGTTGACACCGACGGATCCGTAAGATACGCTGGGAATATATTATTTTGGACTCCCTGGGGATCATACATCATCACCTGGAAGTAACCCTGAGATTATTTGTTGTTTTATTTATTTTAAATCTATATATTAGTCTTGTTTTAATGAAATTTATTTGTAATATAAATTTATTTGTTTCTTTTTCTGTAAACTGATCTACTGCTATGACTATTATTTCTCTGGTTTGATCTCACATTGATGTCTAATAGTGAATTTGTTTAGATGATCACTGTAGAGGATCTGAGAAGGTGAATTGGGGAAAATGAATTTGCCGATCAAATGAAATAAAAATTGTGAAATGGTGAAGTGGATGGATCAAGAAAGGGTAGGAAAAATGAATAAATTGGAATATTTGTATTTAGCATGTAGACTGAAATTAATTTTAAATATAAACTGTGGGGGAAAAAAACTGTTTTATTTCTTTTTTATTATATCATGTAAATATATGTAATTTATATATGTCCTATCACGGATTGATTAGTATGCTGTGTAATGTACCAACCCGATGTATTTCGGCAGCATGAATGAATAAAGCATTTCTCTCTCTTTGAGTCGTATTGGCAATTAATAAAGAAGAAACTTTTTCCTGGAATATTTGATTGCTGGAGTAGTGGTGGTTAAGATTGGTTAGTGAAAAAGGATTTAAATGGAAAGAAAAAACAATTTGAAACTATATTTAGCGTTTGGAAGAAGTGAGTTTTTATCAAAAAAGTTAAAATGTAATTTAATGAGAAAAAATTAAATATTGCGTTGAACTGAAATTATAGTGTGCATTATTAAGTCGAGTGGAATATTAACGGACCCATATTCGTTAAGTAAGGCGTTTTGTATTAATAAAATAATTTTTTTTAAATTCACTCGACTAATTTTATGTCTTTATATCTGGCTTTTTGCCAGCATTGATCGCCAAAAATTGTTAATTTAAATTATTAAATACGATATAATTGGCGACCAGATTATTGAAAATATATAAAATGATGATAAAGAAAGAAATAATTTACAAAAATGAAAGTAAAAAATATGGTACAGTGTGAGCATCAACTGTCATTTGTCACCTAATTTTAAGCTAAAATTAATCCTTGCTCGTTTCAGAACAGATATTTCTGTATTATTCATTGTGGCATTACTCTCTGGTACTGATTGTATTGGCAGCTTGACGAACTCCAATTTCAACAGTTTGCAAGTGAATGATTTCAATAATATTTCATGTTGTAAAATATTATCATTTTTACCATTTATTAAATTCTAAATTATTATAATATGAATGATTTAATGGTATCAGTCATCCTGTCAGCTACAAAGTTCATTTATATTAAGTGAAATAAAAAAATTAACTAATAATAATAATTTTACTGTTATTGTGACATGAAAACATCAGAATCACGAAAGGAAAAAATCTTCCGCCAGTTTTACTGTTAATTCGCACAATAATTTATCTTTTATTATGCTTTTTTAGTGGTTATCTATTACATTTTAAGGCTTTATGTGATACATTTTTTTTTCTAAACTTTTTAACATTCTAATGGTATATAATACGTCTATATT
The DNA here is from genome assembly GCF_000696795.3 of Halyomorpha halys. Taxonomy (NCBI): domain Eukaryota; kingdom Metazoa; phylum Arthropoda; class Insecta; order Hemiptera; family Pentatomidae; genus Halyomorpha; species Halyomorpha halys. Next base: position 197,517 of record NW_027115831.1, on the reverse strand, counting down.
ACTATCTTATTTCCAGAAATGTGTTTTTAACCTTGACAAAATATTTACTTATCTCCTTGAGTTAAATATCAAATCTTTCTATAGTTCATATTTATCCAGTGACTTGGCTGATTTTTGAAAAAAACTAAAATTAAAGATACTTAAGACGAATATTTTTTTTGGATTTCGCATTTAGGCCCTGCTGAACTGTTTTAATGATAATAATACTTAGCTGATATTGATAGCTATTTAATTTTACACTGATTTATCGAGTTTAATCGACATTGTAAGATTCGTTGTTGAAAGAAGCGGAAAACAGTCGATTTTATCGAAAATGTTACTGTAACATCTGACATACACTCGGACTAAATATCAAATTTGAATTTTTTACAACTTTACGTTTTAAAACCAGGTTGACCACACTAACAAATTAAAAATAAAGCGTATCATTTTTTCACTGATTTTTGTTTCGAAAAATAATTTAAAATCTGATGAAAATACTAGTTTAAGATCGCTAGGATATCTACCTTGTGGTTTGCATGATTGGTTATTATTAATATTAATTATTATTAATATTATTATTATATTAATATTATCATAAATTTATGATTTTAAACGTAGAAAAGTCATGCCTGTGGGTTAAGGAGCCATCTGGGGCCAACCCAGCCTCATATAGTGGGTACCCTAAACTGGGTAAAAATCTGGCGCTGGGGTGTGATTCTGACTAAATCACTTCCTTGCACAACCGTTTGTCTAGTAAAAGTACTTCCTAACAAACTATTACATCCCTCACCCTTCATGGTTTGTAGCGGTACAGATTTAATTTAATATAATTTAAAATAGAAATAAAAATAAATTTAATATAGAAAAAACGAAGAGTATAGCGTCAGTAGCGTTGTGTGATTAGTGCCATTACTATAGGTGCAGTAGACAATACAAAGGTGTATAAATGAGGGGTAATATTAATGGGAAGAGACTAGAGGAGTAATAATAAATTAATTATAATAAACTTATCATTCATTTTTTATACTTATCTTTTTATTTCAAGATTTGCGACAACCCCCCTCCTCCCCCGACGTCCGAAGCCCCAAGTCATAATATCGTTGTTTGCCCTGGCTTCATTTGCGTCTATAAATTCCTAATAAAATCAGCCTTGGATCGTCGGGTAAACGCCGGACGGTTTAGTTAAGACTTAAGTGGAAGGATCGTAATACGATTGACCTTGTACATTTTTGTTACTGTAGTTCGTATAAGAGCAATAATATGATCGTTAATAATTCTTAATAAATAAATCCTTGTTAAATCTAAATATATAGTTTTTATTACCAAGTTTGTTTGTTTTTTAATTTAGTGTACATATTAGAGATGATGGAAACCCATTACAGTTCTTATTGTTTATACTTTATTAAGTTTTCTCGACTTGGATGAAGGTTGGTGTGCTTTGTCAAGTGGATGGTGTTAGACCTGACACTTGCACGAGCTGAGTAAGCCCTTCGTAGTGTCCTGACATCTGTTGAATTACCATCGATCCGTCTTCGTAAGTCCTGATGGACCATAGTACTTCGTCCGTAGTTCAGTTGATGTAGCCTCACTTGAGAAAGGCATTAGTTGAATTTTCTTTTTAATTAAAAAATAAAAGTTTAAATAAGTTTTATTTTATTTTATTTTTTTAAGAAAACAAGTTTCTTTTGATATTAGAACCTTTTTGGCCCTAAATAAACAATAATATATAGTGAAACTATATGATTTTTTTTTGGAGTTTTCATATATTTTATTTATTTCATATCTTTATTGATATTTACAACTGAACATTAAACTACATTCAGTAAATTTGATCTCAGTTATAATGGAGTGATACAGGCGTATAGAGAAATTTCCTTTGGTAGCACTCTAATGATGTTTTGGATTAGCAGGTCTCGTGGTCATCTTTTCAGGAATGGAAAAGGAAGGAAATTTAGGGACAAGTGGGTTGGGATGGTTAGGGAGTTTATAATGCAAGGCACACCACATCATATCTGCTTCGGGCTTTATGTATGTTTTTTTTTTAAAAATATAAATTATATTATTGATTTCGGAAATTCTTAGCAATTCTAAAAAAAAAAATTCTATATCTCTTGATGGGTGGTGAAAAAAGGTGGGAAAATAAATATAAATTTTGTTCCTACTAAAAACTCAGTTTATCAAAAGATATGATGATGCAACGGGATAGATCTAGACTTTAACCGTTCGAATAGGATGTTTCTATTTTCCCCATTTATTTATTGAAAACATATTTTAATATTTCGTATTTATTACAGCTAACTATGAGAAATGTTCATTGTTTTCATAAAAGAAAAATTTAAGTTAGGTTAGAGGAAGATTTTTTTTTTAATTCATCATTTAAATCCTGTGAGGTTATTTAAATTATGATAAGACCTAGCTATTATTAAATACTATTTTATTGTATATTAGCATGTTTAATAAAAACATGCCGAGTTTAATAAAAATCACTTTCACATCTCATATGCCCAACCGTCTTAAATACGAATTTAAGCTTTTCAGCGAGGCTGTTTACACACGGACACAGACAGTTTGCGAGACATTTGTTTGGACCTCACGCCGTCTATTTGCCGAAAACTTGAATTAAAAATTTTGCGTGATCGCAATATTTTTTCTTGTTATAAATCACTTATTATAGGTAAGTAAAAGTAAAAAATTGAGATTCTCGAGAGATAAATATGTCTTAAGTTTTTAATATTACAAGTAGAACTATTGATAGTTTTGTATAATATATACAGGCCAGCGGCTCCTGTGCCAATACTGTAACCCTACATTCAGCGGGCCCAGCCGTTGGGCTTATAATGCTATGTGGCAAAGGGAGGGCACTCAATACGTATGTATTTATTTAAATATATATTAATTCTGTTATTTATCTGTTTAATAAAGGAGGTAAGAAAAAAATGATAGTTATATATTTATTCATACTTATTCATCTCTAAATAATTTAAATAATAAAAGATAGCTAAATAAGTAACCCGTAGGCAACTAATGATTAAAGAAAAAAATTCCTCCCTTAAAAAAAATAATTACATAAAAAAAGGGAAAAATCATTACAACAAGGCTGTGAATTTTTAAGGCTAAATTTTGACGAGTTTCTTTGAATTTACATAAATTTTTTTTTTAATTACTTATTTATTGTAATTTACAACTGTACAAAATAATACAATAGGTAAATATGTAGTATGTTTCATATACACTTGAAAATCTTGGGAAGGAACCACC
>NW_027115831.1:179971-190187 GCF_000696795.3 Halyomorpha halys | reverse complement strand
TCTGGATTATCCGATAATTGCCCATTAACTAATATGGTGTACCGGGGGTAGGACGGATTTTTTATGATTTTACGAACTTTATTCCATACATCAGCTGATGTAGTTGACGCTGTAATAGAACTTATATATTTTCTCCAGGATTCAGTCTTACATTGGAGAAAATATATAAGTTCTATTCTTCTTATCGCTTTTATCGTTCTTATCGCTTCTCGGCCTATCGGCTAAGATCAAAGTGAAAATTATTATTTGTTACCTTCCTCAAAAGCCGAAGTCAGATTTTCTTATTTTTATTAATAGATTTTTATTTAAAAACTATAAAAACCAGAGTCGTATTATGCCATTGTTTCTATACTTTGTACTGGTGGATTAATAATTTGATAGAACATATGATAATAGACTTTTTTTATTGTTGGTTAACTAATACTTAGTATTTATTTTCGCTTAAAACTGATTTGCCTAAACCACTGAGCGATTGAAACTGAAAAATGTTATACGGCAAGCGAAGGTGAACAAGACAAACGACCTAACAATCAATATTGCTAATCGAGTCTGTGGCTAGGAGTCGATAATTTATCGTTCCACCGGGAACTGCCTTATCAGTTAACAGTGATGCATTGTCTTATCATCTGTTGCCTGGGTCCCGGTTACGTTTGATTTTCAGAATATTTTCGGTTAATTTTACTCCAGCCTACTATAATTCATGGTGTAGGGCAGATATTGTGACTCTCTCTCTCTCCCTCTCTTTCTGTGATCTCACTTAATTCACAAAGTTAAGGATTTCGTGTGATAAAACCTTGATTTAAAAAAAAAAATCATTCATTCGGTTGTATGCTATATGTAAGGAATATTCGTTTTTCTGGATTATTGATCTGATTCCAATAAAGGTTGAGGTACCTATCAGTATAGAACCCTAAGGAATGTCAGGAATTTCTTGAGCAAGGTCAGACGGGCCAATTCTCCGAGACTATTTATTAGGAATACCAAAGGAGTAAGAGGTATTTACTTAATTAAAAATAAACAAATTTTAAAAATAGTATTGTTATTAACAGGTGACTGAGAATTTTGTTTTTTATTATTTTATTTATTTTGTTTGGTGGTGCGTTGTGGTAATGTCATACTGTGGGATACGGCTCAAAATATGGCAGTTAAGATGAGATTCTGAGATACTGGTGTATAAGGAAATTAAACAATTTAATTAACACGTATCAGTCTGAACAGGAAAATTGGGATCGATAGTTTCAAAGAAAAACCGGACAGATTTTTTGTTCAATTTCTGGATCCTATGTATTTTGAAACGTGAAATTTGTGGGCGAGTGTTATTTATTTTTTCTTGGTTCGACTAATAAGGTTCATCATTGAAAACTGTTGGGGCTGGGGCGTTTAATGACTGAAAAAAAAAGTCCGTTTTTTCGGAGAAAAATGTTTGCTAGTTCGGGTTACAAAAAATAAAAAAACGGAGGACCTGAAATAAATATCACAAAAAAATGAATAAATTGAAATAATAAAAAATAACCTTCCAAATGATACTCAATTTAATGATAACAAATATAAAGAAATGAAAATAAAAGTATTACAAAATTAAATAAAGAAAAAATATTTATATTAGTATACAAAATTAAACTTATTTTGGTTTTTAATTAAAAATCAAAATGATTGAGTCTTTTAATGACTCAAGAAAAGGAGTATTCAAGGAAAAAATAGTAACAATAGTCACTCACAGTGGATGGCCGTGGTTTCGATATGAGTATATCGATTATACTTCTTACTTCGATGTATTTATATTATACACGCATCACAACAAACGTCTTTAACTGTTCGTGATTTACCTAATAAATTAAACATAAATCCTAAAATCCAAACAATGTTTGTTAAAAAAAAATAAACTTACATGTAACAAAAAATAAATAAACCAGTTGGAAGTAAAATATAAGAGAAAATAAAATACTCTTTTGGGCTTTAACAAATAAACCAAAAAATAATGACTTTACACAATTTCATATTTTTACAAAAAAAAATTATAAAAATATTAAGATAGTTTTAAATTAATATAATACGTAAATATTCATTTCGCTAATTATCATTCAGATAAAGTCTTAAGAGTCCAAAATAATATTCATGACAATGGATTTTGCAGATGCAAAATTTAGTTTTGAGTGTTGAAATGACCGATTCCAACGCATTACCTCTGTTATGAGACCTAACCTATAATTTATTTTACAGTTTATTTTCCTACACAAATAGACTATACAGCTCAATACAGTAACAAGAAATTAGTAAAAATGTCAATGTTAAATGATCCTCTATGGTTCAGCAAGGTTTTCAAACTAATTAATGATGACTTGCTTTATAAGATCTTTATTTTTCTCCCCAACACTGAAAAATATTATATTAATAATTATATTATCATTAGTATGTTAAAATTAAATTTCTTGAATTAGAGTTGTGAATGATCCTTGAATGTTATTTTATTTTTAAAAAAAATTATGAAGGTTGATTTTTTTTTTTTCATGAATACCCTGGTACTAAATGCTTAAATTTATTAAGATCCCAAAAGCATTTTTTTTTTACCTTACTTCTCGGTCATTAAGTATTTAAAAAAGTTCAATATTGTTCTATCCGATCTAAAATAGCAGCTGGTTGATGATTTACAACCTTATTATGATTAGTAATTCTAAATTCTCCGTTGGATTGTGTGCTTATTCATTAGCCTGGGCGAGGGCCTCAACTCAAAACTGGAATTCCTCTGAGTGGCCCTCAAATGTAATTGTCCACTCGACTCGCCCACCCCTTCCCTAACCGCGTGTTTATTTAGACATAGCCGTGGGTCCTTCCTCGGCTCTCGGATATAATCGATTGTAATCCAATCTAATCGAATGCTTTCTATTCCGATGGATATTGCTCTACCCACCCTTCCACTCCTCCCCCCTCCCACCCGCTTTAAACTTTCTTGGCCGGGTCCGTTGCGGTCAGCTAGTTCGGCAATGGCTGGTCTTTGTCCTTTCAGAATCTTATCTTCATCCAATTAGTGAACTATCTTGATAATAATTTGATTGCCTGTGATATGTATTATTGACCTAAGGACATCTCCTTATGTTTATGAAAAATACTAGAATATTTATATTCTCTTTTTCTAGTATTTAACTTATTTTTCCTTTTGCTTTTGTTTATAAATGTGATATGAACGATTTCTTAATAGTAATGACCGTTGTAAACAAGTAAATTAACCGGTCTTGCGAGGAAAAAAATGAGGAACCCAATTTATGTTAAAATCTTAATGCATTTTTTAAGTATTGAATAACGACTAAAACTAATCTAGTGCGGTGCGCGCATTCCACAATTTTCGCTTATTATGAAAAATCATACTTTCTTAAGAGTTTCTTAAGGTGAAAATAAGAAATATCAACTTTATTCACGTCATGAGTTTAACAGTTAACAGTAGTTAGGAGAGCCATGTATATATAAATGTGATATAGCGATATTGACTTTTTTTGATTCGAAATACGGTATCTGTTATTCACTTTTCCTCCTTTATTTGTCAAATGTTCATGTATTTAGTATTTACTAACTGTTTATTATTGGTAAAAATGAGAGCTGGTCATTTATACCAAATAAATAAAATTAAAGAGATTTTATTGAAAGGTTTTTTTTTTAAATACTCGTCATTTAAGCCCTATTACAGTATTCCAATTATGATAAGAGCTTTCTTATATCCATGACCACTGATTTTAATCAAAATCTTTGGAGCTGCTTTTAAAGAAAAGTCTAAAAAATTATAAAATAGATTTTTTCGACTTCCGGTTGGTTGATTTTAACGAGAAAAAATTCTGTAACATACCATGCCTACACATGCCCTAAATATGTTTTTCAGTTTCCTAAGACTTTTCTTTTCTGTTCATACACCATTTTGATTCTAGGAACCTTTAACAAAATGCGTATTTCCGTTAAAAACTAGAATTAAAAATTTCGCAGAGTCGCAATACATAACTATATAATCCGTCTATAGGTAAGTAAAAGTATTTGAAAATTAAAACTGCTGCAATTATTAACTCCTACGTTTTTCATTTCTCGTATTTTTCTACGTTTTCAAATGTATAATTCAATTTTTAAAAATGTACATACTGCGTACACCTTAAACAGTGTTATTTTACATTTCTTTTAATATTGAACTTTGAACTACCTGGGATTAACCGATCAGGGTTACAGTCTAGCTCTATTTTTTATTTTGAAATTGTATGTGTCTGAAAATTCTCTCTCTCTCTCTCTCTCTCTCTCTCTCTCTCTCTCTCTCTCTCTCTCTCTCTCTCCCTCCCTCCCTCCCTCTCTCTCACTCTCTCTCCCTTCCTCCCTCCCTCCCTCCCCTCTGTGTGCAGGGGAGTACTGTGGCGCATACTCGCCGTCTACATTGTCACCAGTGGGAATGGACTTCTCTATTAGTGATGAATGGTTGGGTTTAGACTGAGTCTGTTCCCCAACTCTCAGCTAGCACGCATGTTGCACTGGCCTTCAGCCCATTAAAGAACTTGATATATGAGAGGGAAGCTGGAGCTCTTGATGGGGCACTGTTTCTGGTCCTCTGCAGTGTGGTGCCTCGGACGATCCGCCAAAGGATGGAGTATCATGAGTATATTCAAGTTTTAGATTAAAAAAATAAATGGCATTGTACGAGATGCATAACTCCAGCATCAAATATATTCTAAATCATCTAGGTATAACATTGAGATGAAAACTTTTGATTTATGAAAAAAATGTGATGAATTAATTTTACATATTATGATTTTCTTGACTTTTTTTGGCTGAATACTCGTTTATTTGAACAATTATTATTAAACAAAAATAAATACAAGTGCTTTATAATTTTCCACTTTTTATTACCAAAAAAAAGAATTCGATAGTTCAGTTATATCTCTGATAAATTTCAAAACAAATCAGAGATTAGTGAATAAGTCTAACAACTTTTTTAAATTCATCTGGATGTTTAAGTCAACCATCTCTCTTGAAGCAATTCAAAATCTCTGGCTGACGAGATAGTATGTGTTAATGGTGTTCTTCATGAAGACAAGAAGGAATGCGCCTTTAAGACTGAGACAAGATACAAACTAAGTTGGCTCGGTGGAACTAGGTTTCTCCTAGATTTATGCTACTACAGGTACCTTAATGGCGGTCCTAGGCGGTCTTTGAAAAAGCGAGGCTTTTAAACAAGGCTGACCTTGTTCCAGATTAATTGCTAACGGGGATTTATTTTGTCTTTGTTTACATTTATAAAAAAATAATGCGTTTACTCAGATTTATCTTACTACCTGTTTTCGCAACTAGCAAAAGAAAAATCTTTCTAGCAGTTAAGAAAACAATTCATAATAAATGTAGGAAACAATGAATTAAAAAAATTAATTTATTTGTAAAAAAAATTTTTTTTTTAACCCTGCGCATTATTGTATCGATTTTTATTCTTCAATCAAAGAGGAAACTTCAACTTTCAGTTTTATGTCGAGTTAGTCAACTACTTAAGCTCCTATTATTTACAAAATAAAACCTGCATCACTACAAACTATTACGTACTTGTAGTTCAGTATGAAGAACAAAACTAATATAATTTATTATATGTGATGTGAGCAGTATTCACGATTAATAGCCAGGTTTTACTTTAACTCGATGGTCAGGGATCCAGTGTGCGCAAACTGCTCTCACGACCTGAAATGGTCTCGATCTGAAATACTTTTTCTATATACGAACAGGATTCAACAATTGTCCTCAGGTTAAAAGCCATATAGGGACGCATTGAGCTGCATCAATTATATAGCTAAATATTTATATTTATTGAATAAAATAGAATTAACTTCTTCAGAATATCCGTATCCTTGTGAATTTGATTTTGTTATCTCTTAATTGGTTTAAAAAATAATTTTAGGATTATGAAAATATAAAATGAATTAAAATAAATAAATTTAAGTACTAAGACTAAAAGATTTAACTATTGGGGTCATTTATAGTTAAATCATTTTATTATTTACCTCAACAGATTTAGATCAAACGTAGCAAAATTTATTATATTGTCTTGATAATACCTACAAAAATTGTTTTCCCTATTATTTATAGTAGTTTATGTTGTATTAAATTTTTAGTACGTTGTGGGTTCGATTTCAAACTGAAGCAGTTAATATTTATTCCTCGGTGGTCCTATGAAATCTTTACACTCTCACCTAGGTTCGACGCGGTTGTAACTCTGGTTACGTAGGTTATAATTTTGATGTATTTTATTTAATACAGGTTTAAATACTTTTTCCACTCGAACCAACCATAATAAAGACATCCTAAAAGAATTCTCCAAGACTATTTTAGGGTATGACAGACCAACTTTCGGCCAAATTTTAATTGCTTTTGAAAAAAAATATTTTAATGTTATGTTTACAGCAGTACTTTCCAAGGCTTCATGGTACGATGGTACCAATTAGACAAAACTATAAATATGATTTCAGAAAAACTATTAAGTTTTGATGGTGAATCCTGGTAAAAATGGTGATCTAAGACGGAATGGCGCAGCAATATCATATTTCTTACCTTGTTTTTAGATTGCTTCATCAACAATTAGTTAATCTTAGTTGTATATTAATCCTTCTATATTATGTAAAATATATTATTGTGTTCATTGTTACTCTTTATTAATTGCTTTGTTTTTGTTTGCAGATTCCAGCAGGGGAGGTGAGTGGACTAAATATTTACTTTTTTATTTGTTTTTTAATAATTTCTGGCCTTCTGTCTCTTTGTTCTTCCTTTATCATGAAATTGTAATAATTTAGTAAACACAGTGTAGTGAAACTATTGTAATGGTTATTCTTGTACTTGCAATGTTTAGATAAGCATCTAAAATAAAAGAAGACGAGCATTCGTCGTTTATTTATTTTATTATTATATAAATTCAAGATGTCATTATTTATTTTCTTTGTTATGATATTTATGATAAGTTATCATTTATTTCCATAAGTTTGGAGGATTTGACAATTGCCAGAACTTGAATTTATTTTACAAATATTAATCAATTAATAGCAATAAAATTTTAACCAATAAATTTATTTTACAGTATATTTCGAGAAAATTCCAGTTTCTATGTTCGTGGTGTATAGTAGGGATAAGTAGAGGGGGATAAGAATTGAATTAGGGGATTTAGATATCTGGAAAAGTTCAGATGAAATTTTGAAAAGATAGTTACTATAAAGCCTGGAAAGAGCGGCGTGGCTCAATGGTAAGGCGCTGTGCTACTAAATCTAAGAACTCTGGTTCAAATCCGGCTGTAGCAGATAATTATTCATTCTGTTACTGCTTAGTCTTTCTATCTTAGTCTGTTACTGTCTTATCTGAATCAACCCTGTGGGTCCGGTCCGGATTATAAAGCGGGTATCTTTATTAGTAAAAATCTGGTGGTGAAGTGTGATTCTGTAACTGTTCGTCTAGTAGCAGTACTTCCTTACAAAGTACTGCACCTTTCACACTTCATGGATTGTATAGATAAGGTATATATATAATTTATGTATATAAGGTGAAGCACAAGAGGGTTTAAAAGTTATTTCGTAGTACTTTGTTGAAAATGCATAAGGAGCATTGACATACTATTATTGGTAATATAATAAATAATAAAATTATTCTACCAAGATAAATGACGCAAAGACCCGAAAGCAATTACAGCTGAGAATAGTCTGTTGTAATCTTAGAGGAAGGAGTGTTATGGAGGGGGGTAGTGATGCCACAAAGACGCGTCTTACGTGCCTTTTAGGGGCGTGACAGAGAGTAGGGAAAGAGTACGATGCAATCACTGACCGTCTTGTGCATCAGTTTAGGTGAAAATGGTAGAAATTCATTTGAAACTAAATGTAAACCTTCTTTCTTTAGAGTACTTGAAGCAGAGTAGGGTTATGCCATCCCCCTAGTTGTCATAAAAAATCATAACTGGTTACGCATTTAATTTACTTTTATCATGCTGGTATTATGAGGGATGCTTATAAATAGAGACTGGATTGTCAATCAGTAAAAATCGAAAATGTGAAAAATCGTGCAGTGAAAACCTGAAATGTATAAAATTGTGTATAAAATACTCAAATCCTGCAAAAATCACCTGTATTGTATTATTTAGACTATTCATATGTTGAGATCACATCTTACCTTGCTTGAACCATAGAGATCTTACTAAAATACGCTACTTAAAAGTAAACCTGAAAACTTAAATAAGAAATTGTCTCAAGGTGGGGGTAGGGAGGAAAATTTGTTAAAAACAATAACAATGATGCCTTTTTTTTAAGTGTTAAGCTTATTGTAGGTAGATTGTTTCATTGTTAATCATACCACCCACTAATAATATTTCAAAAATTGTCTTCACTTGTCGTTATATGTTCTTTTTAAATATTGAATTCCTCTCCACACGTGTTGCTTACTTCATATTTTCTATTCTAAAATATAAATTTAATAAGGAAAAAGTAAAAAAATATGTAAATATAGGCATGCATACTCACATGTCTATACCTATTACCGGAGCTTTGGTTCAAACATTCAGTTTTATGGTATTATATGTGATCTAATTTAGGCTAAAAAGTACAAATTTACTTGACGCATGTGGAATATAATCTAACAAGATCTAAGAAAGGCAATATTAATTTTTAATATAATCCTTCGTAAAATCCTCAATGCTCCTTATTTTGTTACTAATAAAACCATCCATAAAGACCTAAATGTTCCTTATGTAACCGATCTAGCCCGAACCCGATATTCTTCCTTCCATAATAAACTCCCTAACCACCCAAACCTGCTAGTTTCTAAGCTTGCTTCCTCTTCTATTCCTGGCAATCCTCCGAGGCGCCTGAAAAGAAGATGGCCTCGTGACCTTATATTGTAAACTGTTTTTAGAGTTCTACTACTGGGTAATTTCTCTACATCCTGTATCATATCATTATGTCATTATGATCAAATTTACTTATTGTATTTTTTTTATACAGTTGTAAATATCAATAAATAAATAAATAAATAAATAAAATATAAAATTTTTAATATAGTATCAAATAGATCGTGAATTGGACAGAGAATAGATTTCAAAATAGATACCTTCGGTAATAACGAAGAAATCCGCTCTCTAGTTATGAAAGGGATTTTGGTTTGTCTTTACCTCCTGCAGGTCGCGGTCAAAGTAGAAAATGATGCTGACGTAGGAATAAATAAGATTTCATCATGAATTATTCTAATGAATATTAATTGTATTGCTTTTTTGACATTATCGTTTATTTCGATTGTTTTATAATTATGGAAACAAATTGTAAATGGTGCAAAACTCTAAAAATCAATTCCATAAAAACCTCAAAATGTGGGAATTCACGTTTCTAGTGTCCAACGTCAGTAGAATATTCTTTTCTGATTTAAATTTTCGTCGAAGTTAAGCATTCACTTATATGAAAATCTGTTTTTAGTTAGAAATATAAATGTGGAGAAGAGCCGTGTATTTTAATTTAATTTCTCTTTTAAGGGAAATCAAAATAAAGTATTTCATTCTATAATAATAAATTATTTGTAATAAAAAATGTAAAGATAAATTATTTTTCCATCCTATTTTAGTTTTAAAACAAATTTTTCTTTCGCAGTTAACAGATTTTATAAATAAAGATGAAGTAAGAGAATGTTAAAGCAGGGTTCGCTAAGAAAAGCGAAGCCTGAGTAATTCTCTGGGGCACTCTTAGCATAAAGCGACTTGACCTAGTAAGCTACCTTCCTTCTTAATTCCCAGTCGCCATGGACTGACCACCGGAATTCGTTTATATAATTATAAATTATCTATTCATCATACTTAACTTATGATTCGAATTATACATTTGTTCCATTGTTCTGTATTTTTTTCAGATAAGGTTTTTTATTTTTATAATTTAACCTTTGTTCCATTTAAAGATTAACAATTTCAATTCCAATAGTTTTAATATTACATTAGGTTGGTATTTATTTGAAATTTTATTGATTTCGTTTTTGAAAATTTACCTAATCAGATGTAGGGATTAAATATAACCTAAAGGAACAATGAATTGATAGAAATCTGATAATCTAATAATCTGATTTATTGTTGTTTTTTAGCATGGCATCCCAAGCAAATAAATTTTAAAAACATACCTGTAGTTAAATAAAGATTGGAAAAATACTAGAGGTTGGTAACTGAATTAATATACCAGGGCATTCAAAAAGTCCTGTCGTTTTT
>NW_027115831.1:162430-178721 GCF_000696795.3 Halyomorpha halys | reverse complement strand
AAAAAACGACAGGACTTTTTGAATGACCTGGTATAATTATAAGCTTCATGTATTATCTATGATTATATGGTATTTCATACAATTATTTATATATTTATTGAACAGAAAAAACTGTTATATTTTCTCAAAACGGATAGTATATGGGCGTGTAAATTGAATATAGAAAATAAATTATACGTGGAGTCCGAACTCGAACTAGCCCAAACAGCATCTGGCACCATCATAGATCCCCTCAAGGACATAGACATTCGGGTAAATCCGGTGAAGACTGACGCCATTGTAATGCCTTACCAAAAAGGGAAGAAGAGCAACCTACCATAGACATTTACGGTGGAAGATGAAGTCAGGGGCATGTCAAATTCCATCTTTTACCCTGGTGTGACACTGGATAGGCACCTAACCTTCTCCAATCACGTCAGGGAAAGGATGAAGATTACCAAGCAGAAATCGCATAGGCTGTATCACCTGCCTGCGGGGAGAGGCATCCTTTACGAAAAGGAAAAACTTACAATCTTTTAAAAATAGAGTCATAAGAATCGCGCTCTTTGGTTTGTAAGAAACAGCTAGTTGCATCGGGAATTATAAATACAGACAATTGAGGATTACATCAAAAATAGGTTAATGAATTTCCACTCCCAGTTACCTACAGTTAAAGGAGGAGTGACCTACAACTTGGGAAACCCAACCGAAACCCGAAAACTGCTGCCGGACATCCTGTTATAAATTACATATTTATTACTTCTTTTATTTTATCTTAATTTCTTTTTTTTCTTCATCTTTTTCCTAAATTCACTTTTATTTTTTTTCCCATTAGAAGTCAATTATTTGTGTAGTTAAACCCATAAATGACATTCTTTTTGTTATTAACTTTACTTTTATCTTGTATTAAGAATTATTATTTTATTTATAACATTGTATATAACTAGGGGCTTTTTGTATGAGACTATACGCCCCTCATAATCAATTGTTAAAAAAAATGTACCTCTTACATTAACCATTTATGGCCCACCAGGCCGATCAGGTATTAACTAAATAAATATTTAAAAAAAATACTTTAAGAAATTAAAGATAAAAAAATTCCCATTACTTAGATATTTAAAGAAATGGAAAAAATACAGATATTTTTCTTGTTTAAACTGTTCCTCCTTTTTGTTTTTCAGGAATATCTGTAACAAAAGTTTTCTTAATTTTATTTTAAAATACATAACTCGTGTGTGGAATGTTTGGTTTGCAGCAGGCTGTGTCATACAACATTTCACTTATTGATATTCCATTAAAATTCCATAAGTTAAGAATTTGTTTTCATTGTCTTTTACTTCAACTTAAATATTTTCCTCTAAATAAATAATATTAATTAATTATTTTTAAGTCGCTTATGAATAAGATATTACTTAATGTGTAAATTTATTATCAATCATAACTTACCTTTATAAAACTAATTTAGATTATTACATTTTATTATATTGTAATCATTTTAAGTATCGGTAGCCGAAGTATGTATGATTTCAAATGCGTATTTGAGACGCCAACACAGAAAGTCCTTTTTGAAATTTCGGTACTGATTAGCAGACTGGTATTTTATTATTCATTGTTTTAATTACGAGTTTTATTTTTTAATCTGTTCTCACAGTATTTTCGTGCCGTTTGAATTCCGCGTTAATCTCATTGTTATACATGGCTTAGTACAGAGGTGGTTTCTCAGAGATTTTTCTTTTCATCTTGGGAGGTGAGGTTTCCCTGCGCGTAGATAACGTATGTGAACATTATATATTCCGGATTTCTCTCCTTTACAAGGATTTTTTCCCCTTTAAATATGCTGTTTTTTCTTTTTAATATTTAACATGAAAGGATCCTGAAAAGCATAAATAAAACGGTAGCAAAGACGAGCCTTGTTGGCAGGTCTTTTGTGTTGCCCCTTTTATGAAATACACTAAAGCCCATAAGTATGGATAAATTCATACGCATAAGATTATCGATGAATAAGTTATGTACCGACTTGATTAGGAGAATAAATAATTTATCTAGTCAAATAAATTAAGTAATAATTGAAATTAAAAGGAATAACACACGATTCATTTTAGTTGAAACGATAGCTGTTAATTAACACTACGACTTCTATAAAGATAAAAGTTATATGCTGCTTTATGGTAATTTCAACTAGCTTTAATTTGAGTACTGAAAGTCTAATGGTACCTGGTATATAATTTTTGTGAATTTATTTTGGCAAATCATTAACGCTACTATTCCTATTAGAAGATAAACGTTATACTACACTTTATAGTACATTCAGCCAGCTTTAATACGAGTGCTAAGATCTCAGTGGGTCTAGTAATATCTGCAATATTTTTTTTTAAATTATCGCAATTATAAATCGTCTGAACATCTAGTAATCAACATTTTGTGAATTTATTTTGCCGAATATCGTGAAAATTACCACTCCTTCAAAGTTAAACGACATAATGTACCTCTATAGTGCATTAAACTAGCTTTAATTTGAGTACTAATAGACATCTGTGCGTTTAATGATTCCTGATTAATAGTTATCCCAAAATAAATTCACTAATTACCCGTTTTTCTATAATACGCGAAATAAAGTGTTTCTCAGGAGATAATGAGCGTCTAGAGCTCTATTAGGGCTTATATTTTAGAAAATTTAATCTACTTTACATGGTGTTGTATTTGATCTGTTATTTTTTTTTTTTAGTGATGATAGTAGTTTTAAAGTTATAGAGGTTCGAATCAAACATAATATTTTTTAACGTTTGGAAACAGCCGATATTTCTTGTTCCTTTGAAAAATGTTTGGCAGATCATGAATGTCAACTAGTAACTATAATCAGTTTTCACTAAAGTAATCGAAAAATTGGCGTGAACAAACTTTTTTTTTCTTTCGGGCTCTAACTAGCTTTATAACTGTAACCAATCTGCTGAGGAGAGGAACGTAGTATCCTCGTAACGTTCAAATAACAACATACTGATTTTATTATAACCTATTGGTGAATGACAAAAATTAATATAAAAAAATTAACCATTTTATTATTTGGTCCGAATATTTGATTTCGATACATAGAAGCTGGAACGAATTTATTTAATAGTAAATCATGACAATGTGCTATACTAAAATGGATACTAATATTTATAATAAATATGTGCTTTACAAAAATATTGAAACTTTCGTCAAAGTTTTTTGACTTATTTTATTTCTATAAAAAAAAAAGAATAGAAAGCCCTGAGGATCCATTACCTCTGACGGATTTATTTCCCTTCATTTAGAGCTTTAAAAAATTTAATCCTTTAATTTTACTAGAAACAAAAAATTAATTAAAGGAATTCCATAATTTCATGTTGTGTACTTTAATTGAATCTAACTTAAATTCAATTTTTCATATTTTCCTTCTGAATACTTAAACGTTTAGGAATGCTATTGCTTAGAATTCGTATAAAACATTATGAATCGTAATCATGTACAGAAACAAGATATTAAATATCTTCTGGATGATTCTTCGAAAACTGGGCATTTGGAATGTTGAAATTTCATTAAATAAAATAGATTGAAATAAAATTATAGGAATCATATTAAATATTAAAAAATAACTAATACAAATAATAATATAATAGTTTGGCTACCTATAAACGCTCTTCAAGTAGCTACTGCAACATTTTCCGGTATAGTTCCACGAACTTGTCATAGTTTGCGTGTGACCACAGGAAAATTATTCGTATTTGGAGTTCAAGGATATGAGAAGTGTTCTTGTCATTCCTTCATACAATTTAAAACAAAAGTATGTGCCTGTTAAGTCACGTATTTCATAACTCGAGACGCCATAAATCGACAAGGTGTTTTAGTGAATGTAACTATTCACTAAAATAGAAACAAAAATAAAATTTTGTTTTTAAAAATATTAGCTAAAGTAACTATTTCTTTTTTTTAAATAATTAATTTATGTTTCAATGACTATTGTTATATTACTTAATCTACAATTAATAATGCATGGTTTCCAAATAAATGGTTTTAAAATATAAAGAATATTATTTCATCTCCTCATTAAAAATGTTGAGAGATAGGATCAAATCACTTTCTTTCTTGAGGAAATCACCACACAGAGTTTCTATTTTAACATCTTCCGTAAAATGATAATCTGCCTTGCGGATTTGATTTCTTTATCTCCATTTCTATGATTTCTCTGCTACACATTCATCAATATGATATAAATTACAAACATAAATTGAAATTTAAAGATTTAATTTAAATATTTGCACGTTTTTTTTTTCCTGTAGAAAAATTGTTAAAAGTTAAATATAAAATAGAAGATATACAAGTGCAAAATTCTTGTTTTACTCGGAGGTTTGTTATGGTTATTAAGTGTAGGTCTACTGTCAGGAGAGGCGCAGGCGCTAGTTACGCTTCAGTTACATGTTGAGCCCGCCTTTCTAGTGGTGAACTTTATTCCACCATTCTTAATGTCAAATTGGCACATGTATATAAATTTAGATATATAAATCAGTTTTAGGTATGTATATAATTGTTTATGCTTTTTTTTTTTTCCCCACGCCATAGGAAGTGGGCTATACGCCATTTTCCCTCTCGTAGCCAATAAAATTTTACTTATCCTCTTAGTTGGTCTGCATCCTGCAAATATCTTCAAGACCAATAAATATTCAAAGATGGTCTCCATCCATATCTCCCATGTTGCATAGAGGACATTTCGGTGAACCTACTGTGCCAATTCGATGGAGGTGTTTTTTGAGCAGATCATGTCCTGTTACTAAGCGAAAACAAGCCGCTCTCTCAGTTCTGCTAAGATTGTCTTGTCTTAATCTTATACAGTAGACTCCCACTTCTTTCCTTCCACTTGAATTTTATGTCTAGCGCTTCCCCTGTCCTTATAATAAGAACTTATCATTGATTTTACTCTTCTTCATGATAGCCTTATTTCTGCACTTTTCTACCGTGGGTGACCGAGGGACACCTGTGTGTTGTTAATTTTTGTAATATGGCTTGGGAGTCGCTGAAGATTAGTGTTGTCATCGTATTCAATAGTAGCTTCAATCGCGAAGAAAATAGCCTACATTTCTCCATCATAATAGTCACATCCTGCTCCAACGAGAAATGACAGTTGAAAGTTGATTGAGTATACACCTTCTCCAGCACCCTTATTATTAGCAGACCCATCAGTATAAATGTGTAGCCATTGCTCTATGGGGTTATCGCTCATAAATTGTTTTTAACAGCTTTCGGTGAAGCTCTGGTTCAGGGCAATCTTTCTTGATCCGAACACATGCCAGTTTGAATCGCCCGTAGACTTCAGCGTAATCGTGCTTTGTGTAAGAGATGCTTATATTCTGGCTTTCCTCAGTTGGTAAGTTAATCTGGTAAAGCTTTTCCTCTAGGTTTTGAACGAAAAGTGCGATGGGATCTCAGTCGTTCATTCGCTTTACGATAATCCAACCAGCGATCCTCCCGTCGCATAAGCTTTTCATTTAGACACAGAGGGGTTTCTCCCTCCTATCCTGTAATGGTTCGAGACCTGCTTTGAGTTCCATAGCTGTGATAGGAGTCGATTTCACACCGCCAAGTTACTTCAGTTTTAGGTATATAATAAACCATTATTATAATAAACATTTAGTACAAAAATTACGCTTCGAACATGAAATTTACGTACTGGAATATAGTGTTTCCAATAAAATTAAATGTAGTGCTTGTGAAAGCTTATCAAGGTTTATTTTTCAAAATTTATTTAATTTTTAATTAATAGTATAAAATATTAATTGTTTAATAGATAATCTGGAGGCTTATCTCAGAAAAGAATAAATAAAATAAAGCATACGATAAAATACAAGACATAAACTGTACTAATTTGGTTGAAATCCTGTCATGTAGTTCCCTCTATAAACTAAATTCTTTGGTTACTTTCATATTTCATTGATAACTAAATCTACTGACGGTTAAGGATAAAAGTTGATCCTGAGAACAAATTCAAAACGAACACCATTCCAAACTTTGGAAGAAAAGCTGCTTGTTAGTGAGTTCCCACAGGCAATTTAGCAAACAGACCAAGTGTGAAGTTGGCCAAACCAGAGCATGGAATAATTGAAGAACACTTCGTGACTAGAAAATAAAACTCATCCTTTCTTTTTACACCCCGAATTTCCAGAAGACAAACAGCTAGGATTCCCAAAATAGCTGGCGAGTTCACTCTTGCTATTCTGGAGGTATTTAGTTTGGAGTTTGATTGGGCTCAACGTCATGAATCCAGTGCTAAGTAAGTGAGCAATGAGCCTTTCTCCTTAGGTGTCTAACGAATCCTTAGGGCTGAATTATTTGTGGGTCCATAATTTTTTTTTTTCAAAAACGGGCGAATTTAATAAAATTATACTTAATTAGTTTTTTTAGCTATTCGAATTCTTATCCTTTAGCGCTGTCCTTACTCAACACATCCCTATTGTCCTCCTCATAGTTTGAAATGATAGTGTTTCACCTTACTTTAGGTTAGACCTTACTTAAGAACGTATTCTAGAGTCCTCAAAACTCAGATTCTTTGCTGAGTGCTGTAATCAGTAAAGTGTTTGCGACGAATGTGCCCTCACTCAGCCTGCATTGGATTTCAATGCCAGTGACGGTTGTGAGAGATGTGCTGAATTATTGAGTTCTGCTTTTCTTGTCATAAGTGAAAATTGTCCATATAAGTATAAGTTTATGTCGTGTTTTATTATTATTATCCATTTTAGTTTATACTTTTTTTAATTTTAATTATTATTGTATAAACTTCGTCTTCAACTCAAGGCGCTCCTTTACTTTGGATTGGCCGGTTGGATTTTTTAGTGGACTGTATATAATTAATTGTAATGATAAATGAAACATAATTAGCGAAAAAGAAAAACCTATTGCATAAGTTACAGTTGGTGTAGGGGTGGCCAAAATAGAACATTTATGATTAGGTGTGTTAATTAATTTTGATTAATTGGCCTATGGATATTAATGATGGTGGTGGTATGAATTATATGGATAAGTGTGGACTTACACCATACTTCTGTTTCAGGGCGTCTCCATTTACTCATGTTTTTTTTTCACTGAATAAGAGTGGGGAAAGAATAACTGCTTGTAAAAAAATATGGTTCTCTCATGCCTTAAGTTTCTACTTCTCACTACTGACAGCGTTAGAGATGATGCTGGGTGCCAAAAGATGTGCTAGTAATGTAAACATTATGAGAGCTCCCAATTTCAGACTTTCAATTATTATTTATTTACTATTCCATTCACGTTTAATGTTTATATATGCTATGAACGAGTACTTTCAGCCTTAATACTTATTTCTCTTGAGTTTGGAAAATTATATTCTTCCAAGAAAAGTAATATATATATATATATATATATATATTTGTAACTTATGCGTTGTTGTTTTATTAGCTCTCTTAATGCGTCTTATATACATTTTGGTTGTTTATTTACATGGGTAGAGAGTATTAAGGCGGACAATACGCCTTGTCGTATTATAACTTGTATTCTGTTACATAATTAATATTTGGATATATATTTCTGTATATTTGGTGTGAATAGACTCCTTATTACTGTTACCTGAGACAATGTTACATTAAACAATAAAAAAAACTTCATAATTAAAAAATAATTTATTCAACTGTATACCTTTAAAAAAACGTAAATAAAGAACGTGTGAAAGAAGAAAGAAGGTAGGAAGAACAATTTAACAGTTAAAAATATTTTTTGAAATTTTTCAATTGCAAAGGAAGAATTTTTTCAAAAAATTATTTATTGATATTAATAACTGTATTTAAAACTAAATATGACAAATAAATTTTATATTGTTATAAAATCGCATGCTACAGAGATGTGGAGAATCTACACTTTGACTGAACTCCAATAGGAACTCCCATAGTGCTTCCTAGACAAACGAATAGGCTATTCGCCTTGTATTTGATACAGAATGTATAGTTACTGACTTTCTGCTTTGTGATGATTTGCTGAACAAGGCAAATCAGGCTAAAACCAAATACTACATAGACCTTTGACCAACGGTGACTATGCAATTCTGTAACAATACAATATTAACTCTCACCGTCCACATTTACCGGATGGAAGGAGTTAAAAATTATCGCTAGCTTACTTCGTACGGATTCCATGTTATGCTGCCATGACAATTCTCTGTTTAGCCCGTTTGATAGTTACTTTTAATTTTAATATTTTATACATGCCTTTCAGCTAAGTATTTTAAAATATTAATAAAACATCAATTTTTAAAATTTTTTTTCTTCTGTTCAAATTGAACATAATTTTTTTTTTGTTCATTATTCCATATATTATGAATCTGTTTTGCTGTTTCTTTTTAAAATATATTTTGTGTTATCAGCTGGAAGGGATATATATTTTTTAAAATTTTCTATCTCCCTTCTATTCAGGGTTTAAATTTAATGTTTAATAACCACAATGATCAATAAACCACATAGTATTATTTCCTACACATATTTTTCTTTTGTATTTTAAATTTATTTTATGTTTCCTGCCATTACCTCCTTTTTCACGATTAAAATTAAATTACCTCACTGACAAGAAGTGTTAGTTTTGCTGTGGGTGATTAGCATTTTAAGTTGCAAAAGCCATACTCCATCTTTTTTGTTCTAATAAATTGTTAGACGATACTATCATTTTCATAAATCCTAAAGTATTTTTCACTTCTTAACATTAGCTTCAACTTTTTCCATCAGTGCAGAACTTAATCTTTTTGTATCTAATAGGAATTTAGTTGTAACGAAATTAAAAAAATTGTTAAATTATAATAGATAAGAATGAGACCATACGGCTTTATCCTAAAAAAATATTATTATTACTATTAATTTATTACCTAATTTATTAGCGAAGAATCTACCCAGTCTATAAATAACAATTTAGTTATTATGGTGAAGAGCGGTGATATATCATTTATGTAATTAAAATAATATATCAGTTCAATCTTCATGAGAATAATCCATTGAGGCTTAGCTAAATACAATGATAAATATGATAATGCGATTGGAACGAAATTGCAGTGAAAGGAAATACAAAGGAACCAGTAAGTAACCGTGTACAAAAGACAGCCGACGACGGAAGTGCCTCATTTCACTACTCCAGGTCGACAGTCCCGTCTTTGGGTTACCTCAAATAAGGTTCTTTTGTATTTCAATCCCTCCAGGTTTATTGTCCTCAGGGTTTCCTTCAACTTCGTGTAACGATATGGCATCTTATTGTTGGCATAGAGTAAGTCAGTTCGGTAATAATATATATTAAGCCAAGATATATTGACCATTGTCATTCAAAGAGATCTCTCAATACTTTAATATTTAACATTATAGACTATGTACCAAAAGATTAAAAATACTTTTAATATATACCTTTTCAAATCATAACAATGTAATTATATATAATCTAATGACCTGACCATCGACTCAACCTGCCTTAACTGACCGGTTTATAGGAAGAAGAAAAACACAAATATCATCAATAGCTTACTATTTAAGATATTTCTATGAAGAAACTTTTTTAAAAATAATTGTTTATAGTACTGTTAGACAGCCAATATGTTACTGAAGCCATGTCCTCTGTTACATGTTTGGAGTTTCCAGTTCCCACACTTGTACCCTGCTTACATGTGCCAGGTTGATGGTAGTTGTAATAACGTTGGAACATGGATTTTGGTTTTGGACTCTAATCCTAAATTGATATTCCCGATTACAGCAACGAAACCCCAACCACTGATATCAACAATTATTGTGCCCCATGTTTTGGTACGCTTGTTTATACGCATCTCGCCTTACTGAGTCTCCTGTTCTCTCAAATGTTTCTACTATTGTCGTGATCTTTTCTTTTGCTGTGTCTATGCAGCTTGTTTAAGTAATGGCTGCATCTGCAAGTTCACTTCATTCTTTTCCAATGTTCCACTTTCTTACCTATTCATAAATATTCTCCCTTGAATGAAATATCAACACATCGCTGTCTGCTCAACTTTGTGAGTAAAAGTTGTGATTTTGTTTCGAAAACTGATTTAATTGTTGTATGAAGTTGAAAAACTACCAAATACATAATAGTGGGGAAGGAGAAAGTTGAAACCTTCAATGAGTTTCTCCCAAACACGAACAATTTCGAACCTAGTTAACCAATTTGGAGGAGCTGTAGAGGTGCTCAAAAGCTTCTTAAAACTAAAAAAAAAAAGTTTGGGTAAACGATATTTTGACTAGAATTCATTACCTGGTATTGTTCTGACTAAAAATTAATTCTGCATACTGGATTTGTGGTCATTTGACCCTAATGAGGTCGAGAGACCAATGTGCTGAAGGTTTTACAAAAATTCGAAACAAAGCCTTCGTACATCTCCCGTAGATAAGAGATAAGTTCTAAATGCTGCCATCAATAATCTGAGGTGAAAAATATTAATATATTTTGAATGAAATAGGGACGAACTGAACAACTTTTACTTGTTAATTTCGCATATATATATATTTCTTAATACAAATTTATAATTCAATACTGAATCATTTCGTTGAAGAAATGTATTGTAAATTATTATATAATTATCTTACCTAATTAAACCTTCATTAAGGAGCTAACTAACATCTAAACTGCTCTAGATGAACTTTTGATGACCAAGGGGCAATTTCAAATTGCTAAGTAATGCTGGAGCAGAGGAGTTTTCTCCCGCTATACCCTTTACGATTAAATTTCACATAAACATTTAGTTAACGAGATGTACGAATATAACAATCTGTTGTTAAATATATTGTAAAATAAATGCAAAATATATTCAATGTCAATCAACTATCTTTTACTTTGGTCTCTCAGTTATCAATATAAAAAAACAAACGCTCAACAAATATCATAAATTAATTGTTAAAGTACAATAAGGAAATTTAAACCTTTTGACTACGAAGCCATAAAAACCTTACCTTAGGTTCTCCTGACCTTCACAAACATTACATGTTCTGTGGGAACCTTCCCAACTGCCCGGGCCCGTATTTTCTTGAGTCCGCCCTCTCTAACAGCGTCTTTACAGTTTTGTTGAAAGGTATAGCATATTGTTTGTTTACCTGTGGTTTTGTTGCTATGATTTTATTTTTATATTGATTGGGTTTCTCACATTTACTAATTTTGATATCAAGTTAGTATCCGACAATTTAATGTAACCTTCTCTATGTTAATTAAAAATTTTATTGTTTATATTATCTTTTATTTTATCTTAAAGAATTAGATATCGTTAGTATTATTGTAGCAAAAAATATGTAATTCCACCCGTCACTGCAGTTACCTTTCCACCTCCAAATCCCCTTTATTCTTATATTTCATAACCACATCGAATTAAAGTACTGCTCTCATTAATATTTTTTCTCCCAGTTATTATTGTGATTATTTTATTTTATTTTTTGTTTATGTGTAGAAGATGGTCGGAAGGTGCGTTCAGTAAATAAAAACAAATAAACAAAAAAGTATTTATTAGTGCAAACGTCTCAACTATCAACACCTCATTATTTTTTGTTTAGATAAATTTACTTAATATAATTATGATTTTTTTTATTATTTTTTCTTTTAATATTCTAAGGCTCTATAACCTTTTTCCCCCCTTCTTTTTGACTTTATTTTATTCACAACTGTAAATAGCATTTTTACACCCAGGGAATGAGATGTTGCACAGACAAAAAACAATGTTATGAAAGTATGGAGGTTAAGGTCCTCCAATGATGCCTCACCATTAAAATTGAAATTTTTTTTTTAAATTATTTATTTAATGTAATTTACAACTTTACAAAATAATACAATAGGTAAATATGTAGTATGTTTCATATACACTTGAAAATCTTGGGAAGGAACCACCCGTTGGTGGTACTTCAAACATTAATTTAAATTAGAAGGTCCCGTGGCCATCTTGTTTTCAGACGCCTCGGAGGATTATCAGGGGTTGTTAAGTATGAAAGATTAAGAATTAATGGGTGAGGATGGTTAAGGAGTTTGGAGTGAAAAGACGCATATCTGTTTTGGGTCAAATCTGCAACGAATGGGATGTTAGGGTCTTTGTGAATGAATTTATTTGTGACGTAATAAGGAGCATCAAGGATTTTACGTAGGATTTTGGATTGTAACGATTGGATGCGGGAAGAATTTGATAGTTTGGTGGAGCCCCAGAGCTCAATTTCATATGTCCAAATTAGTCTGATTATTGTAGTGTATACTATTTTTTTTGTAGTGAATGGGAAGTTTAGAGCGTTTGTCAAGTAAGTGTTGTAGCAATCGGAATCTACGAGCAGTTTCTTGTCGTTTCAGTCTTGTGTGTGGATTCCAAGTAAGTCTCTTGTCAAGATGG
The DNA here is from genome assembly GCF_000696795.3 of Halyomorpha halys. Taxonomy (NCBI): domain Eukaryota; kingdom Metazoa; phylum Arthropoda; class Insecta; order Hemiptera; family Pentatomidae; genus Halyomorpha; species Halyomorpha halys. The sequence goes on along the minus strand of NW_027115831.1, from coordinate 166,381 downwards.
AGTCCTAAGTATGGAATCTAAAATTGAAATTGTTGTCATTCACTAAATCCAGTTAATACCTTAAGAATCTTCCAGTCAAAGGATTATTAAATTTGAAATTTTAAAATAATTTTAAGAGATCCGTATTCCGGCTCCTTCGTAAACGTCGACTCGTATCTGGTAAGTCTCGTGTTGATAGTCCTTGAATTAGAGGGTTGGTGTGTATTGGAACTGTGTCGTGAAATCATTTATATAGTGGTTTTATGGTTGTTTGTACGTAGGGATTTCGTAAGTCATTGTGTAACTTCTTGTGAATGATGTAGGGGGGAGCGCTACTGGTCAGTCTTGGTAATTTTAATAGAAATTGTTGCTGTTTCAGTAAGTTAGTTTTTTGGTACATCCGTAAATTGTTGCACTCTTTATTGGTCTAAGAAGGAATAATCTTCTTCAAATTTTTTGTAGTATTATTCCACGTCCCAGAATAAATATAGAATGTATCTTTATTAATATATTCGATATTCGATATGTTATATTAACATACAAAATTAATTATATAGTTGACTATTTCCTTAGAGAAAAAAAAAATCTATTTATTGTACAAAACATGTTTCAAATAATTCTTGCTATAAAACTGAGTTAATCTTTAACTGGAGAAGTGACGTATGACAAACCCCGGGTGGCAATTAATAGTTCGTACCTGTAACTCATACCGCACCTTTCTAAACTTCGAAAGTTGCCTAACGATGGACCTAGAATACTGTTATATCAAAGTTACAGTTTACACCCTAAGTAATTATCTTAGTTACCAACCAGAAAAAATTACATACCTTCAGTTTTATTTACCTTTAAATTTCAATTTGTAAACTTATATTAATCCTGGATCATACTTGATGAAAACTCATAGTTCTCATAAATCGATGTTTTTTGGAGGTTATGAATTTTTCGTATGGACCTGTTGCCTTATATTAGAGTCAAACTGGATTGAGCTCATTTTTGAGCAACTTAACTCTAGTAATTTATGTACAATACTGAATGAATGTTTATTCTGTTTCGTCAAAATATCCGTTAATTTTACGCATATTCCGCACCAATTACTAATAAATAGTTTTATGCTTATTACACATGATGGGGCAAGCGATATTATAAAACACAAACTTGATTCTCTGATCCTGTTTCAAGTACACCCAACCTGTTTTCTTTCGTTTCAAACAATATATTAATGAAATGAAATAAAAATTCCTATAAAAATAATAAATACAACTGTTTCGGGTTTGAAAAAAATAAAAATGGAACGGCTAAAAGCATACGTAAGATAGATAGTTGAGTAAATAATCAACCATCCCTGACCCGATTTAATTATCTTTGACAATATTAAGATGAGAACTGTTTACCCTTTGCTAATGCCATCGGAGATGGCAAACAGGGTCCATGCAAATTCCTCCTACCCAGAGATAACCGACCCAATAAGCAATCCTCCTTATTCCTATCATCTTGACTTTGAGTGGCCCCTGATCCAATTTGGAGGAAGCCTTCGAACGCCTAATGTGGTCCTCGCTCTCCTATCTCAATCATATTTGCATAAGATATTGAAAATAACCGAATATTGCTGGCTTCTTCCTTCGAGGGCGGGTCAGTTCTAACGCATTTAACATAAAGAATAATTTTAAGGAATACCAATTTACTTGAATTGACATTTTTAAAAAAAAAATAAAATAATATTTATATTTCTTAATGAAATTAATTAATTCACTAGGAATAGATAGATTGATCCTTTTTTTGTGCTGGAACATTAATATTTATTAAAAACAAAAATTTTTTTTTTTTCTATTTCTATTTCCTCTATTTCCATTTTTTATGGTGCACACTACTGCGCTATTATCTAAACCAACCTTTTTTAGCTTATGATTATGTTACCAACAAATTTTAGTTCTTAATATATTTTATTTTTAATTTGTATTAACTATTAAATAATTATTTTATTTTTAAAATATCATAAAAACTTATTTTTATCTATATTTACATTTGTTTAGATCAAACGATTGAACCTCCATGATTCATCTCATTAATTATATTTTTAATTTGACATAATATATAGTAATTTTCAATTTATTGCATATTAATTTTACTCAGAACAGCAGAATAACGCTGTTAAAGGTTTTTAGAATCTGATTTTAAATTTACCTTACAATTAATATTTTCAGAAATATGTATTCCTTGTGGATAATTTTTAAGTTTTGAGAATAAAAATAATGTTTATTTTGAAAAACATGTTGTACTTATGCTGTTTTATTTGGGTCGCTTTTCATGTTTTTAATATCATTATTATGTTTATAAATTCTTTCATTAATCTATCGTTTTCCCGTTATACCGATTTAGTTAATTTATGCATGATATTTTTTATTCCTATCCATTTTTTTAAATATCTTGATTGAAATTTACTACTGTATATTATATAATACATTCAGAAAATTTGATCTTAGTAAAATGGAGTATTACAAGCGTGTAGAGCAACTACCCAAAAATTCTAATGACATTTAACATTAACAGGTGTCGTGGCCATCTTCTTTTTAGGCGCCTCGGAGGATTGTCAGGAATGGAAGAGGATCCAAGGTTAGAAACTAGGGGGGTTTGAGTGGTTAGGGAGTTTGTAATAGAAGGAGTGATATCTGGTTCGGGCTAGATCGGTTTCATAGAGAACATCAAAGTCTTTATGCATGATTTTATTTGTACCAAAATAAGGAGCATTGAGGATTTTGGATTGTATGGAATGGATACGAGAGGAATCCGAAGGTTTAGTGGAGCCCCAAATTCCTATCCATTACAATTAGCGTCGATGTATCTTCAATTATGAGATAGTTTATAAGACAATTTTAATTAAAACATTAGACGAATTTCACAAATATAATATGTGTTGTATACATGATAATTTTATATTTGTTTCATATAATTCAGCTTCGGATGTATGAAAATAAAAAATATTCTGAATTTTTATACAGTAAATGACCTATTTATAATAATATTGATAATTATAATTTTATAATTATTATTATAAACATTTTATAAATTGGCATATAACCACGAATTGCCACTCTAAAGTTTTTCTGGTTTTAATATGCTCCTTGATAATTTAGAAGTTTTTGAAAAGTTATCGGGATAATAAGCTACTTACGAAGTAAGACGAACTCCTTGAAAGTATGCCAGGAGTGGTCAAAACGGTCTGATTTAAAGAAAACTAATATATCTAATCTATTTTTTTTTTGTATATTTCTCTAAAATTATTTTATTGTATTTACTTAGTTATTTAATTTAATTAATATTTATTGTTAATTAAGTTGTTACATCAGAATCTTATAAAATATTCAATGGATCTAGAGACATTTCGTAAGAACCTAGTCAGAAATAATTACATACATATCCTACAAAACAATGTTTGAGATATGATTTGGCTAGAATGTTGTGTCAGTTTGTTTCTTTTCAATAGTATAAAAAATCCATCCCATGAATGATAAAAACCGTCTGATTTGATGAAAAAATTGCATTATTTTTCTAAAATTGTTTTAGAGATTTTATGTTCTTATTATATTGTTCTAAAAGTTTTAGGATTTTCTCCTAGGCATTCTGCAGAATATATATATGCCCACATTATTGTGCCACAGTACTTATTTGCACACTTTTAGTCCAAGTGCTCGTGAAATAAAAATCAACTTTTTCCCCAATTTATGATTACTGTATTGAAAACTATATACAGTTTGATGACTCAGCAAATATTGTTTGAGGGGAATAAAAAATGTTGGCTCTTCTGGGAAGAAGTTACTAAACATTCATTAGTTTTTAAAGTGAAAAAACTGGGCGTTATTTTCTGTCAGAAAGTGGTTCAATTTTTGAACGGGAGCAGTATATTTATTTATTTTATACCAGATCGGCCTGGTGGGCCTTACATGGTTGATATACATTATATACGTTACATTACAT
>NW_027115831.1:132558-162355 GCF_000696795.3 Halyomorpha halys | reverse complement strand
TTATAATTAAAAGAAAAAAAAAGATAAAATAAATAGATAAGAATAATGCTTCTTAATAAAAAAGAAAAGTAAAATTAATAAAAAAAATAATGATATTTGTACACTTAACAAAACAAACAATTGCCCTCTACTGGTGAAATGAAACAAGTTAATTTTAAAAAGGGACTTGAGAAGAAAAAAATAATTAGTAAAATAGAGGTAGTGTGAATAATAAATTAATAAATATAGAATTTATAACAGAATGTCCGGCTTCAGTCTCCGGGTTAAGGTCGAGTTTCCCAGGTTTTAGGTCACCTTTAACTGTCCGCAACTGGGAGTGGAACTTCATGAACTGTTTTTTTTTTTATGTAACCCTCTATTGACTCTATTTGTAATTGGCAATTTCTTATGAACCTAGGAGCATTAACTGTGATTCGTAGGACTTTATTATGAAAAGAAGCAGTTTTTTCCTTTTCGTAAGGGATGCCGGTCCTCAGACTTCACAGCTGTACATCAGCAGTGACCTGAAAATTATTTTAAATACATTTGTTCCTGGTTTTGGTTTAGAATTTCTGTTTAGGATAGGATATAGCATTGCTAACCTTGCGTAGATTTGAGTTAGTCTGTGTTGATATGGTGATTCCAGGTAAGGCGGCGATCTAGGTGAATTCTCAGGTATCTTCTGTTTCACTGGCTGGATTTAATCTTTTTTTTTGTTGTTGATAGATTTATTTATTGATAGATATTACAATCTGCCACACAGTTGTGGGAATAGGTAATAGTGATGAATGATCCCATACATACTAAAATAAAAAACTCTCTGAAAATATATACAAACAAATGAATAAACAAGATGAACATAATCAAACTATCTGTATGAAAAATAAATAAATAAAATAACATAATGATAAAATAATATATACAATATTTACACAATCGACCTGAGGATCCCTGAGCCCACTCTATCCCCCACGTGTGAGGGGTAGAGCAGAGCTCAAATGATCCCAGCGCATCCGTCTCGCCGCATTACTGGTAATGAACCAGTGGAGGCTGAGCAAGTGCGCTAAAGCCGCAAACACTCAACTTGAGTGGAGAATCTGACCATTGCCAGAACTCCAATTGTCCATTTTTATTTTAATAAGTCTCTTGGCTACTGCCGTTTCAACCTTCTAGGTGGGCTGTAGGGATGGGTGGAACAAGATAAGGTTTGAACCATAGGCCGGTGGGTCTGGTGGCGTCAAAGAGTAAAAACTTTTGAATTACATTTTTCAATGTTCTAGCTAATCATCCATTTAGTAAAATATTGTTCTTGATTATTAAGGTGACTAAACGGCAACAGTAAATATCCTTAAAATGTAGATATTAAAGTACTTATGTATAGGAAGATGGTCAGGGTTGCGGTCAAAGGAGTTTACAACTATTTTTGTTTCTCCTTTGACCGCAACCCTGACCATCTTCCTATACATCAATTTTTACGGTCAACTATATATACATATATATGAAGTATTTATGAGTCGGAAAAGCCTAAAATTTCTAATTTTTTTTTTTTGTTTCCTGCTTAATATTTTTCAATCTACCTACAACACAAAACCATTTTTGTGAAATACAATAGCAGCCATTTTTTATTCTTACTCTCACTATGATTAATAGTTATTTTTTACTCTGAAATGAGTGCATGTTTCATTAAAGTAATCAAATATTAGGGTGAAATGACTTTTTTTTTTTTTTACGGGCTCTTGTTGGACTGGTTGGAATCCAAAAAATTGCAAGCACCTGCTCAACTCTGTTGGACTAATCAGTCTGATAAATGGAGTTGAATATGAGAAGGATTGATAGAGAATTATTTGAGAATATCCCAATAGATTTTTTTTTCATATTATTGCTTACTATATCATATAAAATATCACAATACATGATTTACTGTATTTTTTTTTGTATTTAAAAAGTCATATCTCGATTCATCAAGAATATGAAGAAATTCACTGAGGGCCTAGTGGCAAAACCAGAAGAATTCATCAAATGAAAAATAAATTAATCTTACATTACTCATTTGTCAAGTAGAAAATATAATTCTGATACACTGTGCAAATTTATTATTTTGACTTTCGTCGCACAATAAGTATATGAATAAAACCTATACACATGATTATTATTTTATGAAGAGCTTAACTATTCCTTTCTTAGTTTTTATTATAAATTAAAATATAGATTGGGATATATTAATTTTTTTTTAAAAGCTACTTCTTGAATTCGTCATGAAGGGTGCATAAACGTGAACTGTGCCACAATAAAGGAGGAGTGAAATCAAGCTTAATTCTTTAAAATAAATGAAATGGGCACAGTCCAACATTTAAGATAATAACTTGAAGATTGTCTAATATATAGATATTGTTATAAATTATTGTTAACTATTATAGTACAACAACATAAATTGCCTGAATGAAACATGACAAAGTTTAATAATCAAAACAAATTTCTTAAAAGGAGGAAATAAGACAAAGTGTGGTACATAAAGTCTGACGTAAGGCAGTTACATAAAAATAATTTATTTCTTTTTAATTTATACAGTGATTTTTGTTAATATATATGTTATATATTATTATAATTGCAAGGAATGTAAATTTAAAACTTAATGAAAAGGTTGATACGATCTAACTATATATACATTTAATAATTGATAGATGGATTTGATAATGGACTGGTTGTCTTGATGATAAAGTAAAGGATATAAGAAGTAGTATGTTTTTTTCTTTTTCCTTGAAATGAAAAACAATAAGTACGATTTTTTTTTATTTTACTTTTCGGCTGTTGGAGCATTTGTAAAAATAACCTGTACTTGTGTTGAAAAGAAAGTTGGAAGAGTTCCAGATTTCGGGGAATTTACATTGGACCGTATACAACCAAAAGTGGATGTAGAAATTCATGGATCCTCTTGTTCGCTGCGGTTCGTGGGAGGATCGGATCTTCAAACAAACTTGACTGAAGGACAAGTTGCCTGGAGAGTAGATATTTACGGACGGGAGGTGAATGCCTGAGGAGGGACACAATACTGCACTCAGCCACCTCCTCTGTCTCCTCTCCTTTATTGTTCCAGCCACAATCACCTTTATAGGCCCCCGCAACGGCACCTATAAATCTCAGGGTAATAAAACCGGCTTAACAGTTTGATATAATTAAAATATATATCTCTTGACGTTGAAGAAATTTCGAGGAGAGGTCGGGTTACTACGATTATAAAATGTAACTATCAAATTCATTAATATTAACTTTAATTTTTTTTTTATAACTCCCATCTTGGTCATTTCTGACATATGCGGAGGAGGAGAGCTTATCTGAAGGTTAACTCGCTGGTTAAATATTTAATAGGACTAGGGAGGTTATGTTTTCGAAATAAAATTCGACCCGTCTTGATGGAATCAAACCGGCGCCACTGCAGTAAAAAAGTAGTTAAAGGTCACGTTTCAACTTTCCTGGCTACAGACGGTCCAGTTACGTTCTCATAACTTATATAATATTCTCTATATTTTTATTTATACTTCTAACTTTATAAACAGTTGGTCTCTAACTTTTATAAAATCTGTTTGTTCTGTGGCTTAATACAAGGCTTTTTTTTTTTTTTTTTTGGTTGTTTATTTGATTCTCTGTCGCTTCTTCATCAAAGCAATCAAGCGATGAATTGGCCCCGTTTTCCCCCAAATCCCCAAGATGTACATCAACATATGATAAAACATAAACAGATGTAAATCAACATACGGAGGAAGTCAATTATAAAAAAAATAATTTATCAACTCACTTCAATCTTTATTACCAGCTAAGAAAATGGGATGTTATTATCAGGAAATCACTCTTCTAAAGTTAAAAATAAGCAATAGATTTAATTATTTAGCTGAAGTTGATTTCTAGACTTATATGTCCATAATGATACTAATAACCTGAATATTACTTAATTAAATCCTGTAAAAATATCACCAATATGTTTACACAACTTTAAATTTCTGTGAAACGACTTAAATGAATTATGTATCGGGCAGTTTACAACGCTAGTCTCATTCTTGGACTTTCAATAAGCCTTTGATAAAGTTTGGCTTTGGAGTCTTTTATTCTAAATAAAGAAAACAGGCACTTCGAAATACTTGTTTGATATTCTTTGCTCTTTCCTTAATGTTCTAACCTTTACTGTCAGAATGAATAACATAAATATTACTATCCATCTATGCCGGTACTTCATGTATACTTCAGACTCATCTCAATGATCTGGAAAATTACTTCACCAAATGGATGGTAAGTCAAAATATTGAAAAATGTAGCACTAAAATCTATACTCTTAGACGCCCATCAATCCAACCTAAGCTTATTTTCAAAAATAAAGAATTGCAATGAAGTCCGACCAGTGAAGTAGTTAGATACCTAGAAGTTCATATTGAACGTTGCTTTACTAAGAATGACCTTATCAATATCAAATTAACCCAAACCTACGCAAGATTAGCAATACTGTATCCTATCATCAATAAAAATTCTTTATTAAAACCAGATATAGCCATTTTATCTACAAAGCCCATTACTAATGTCCGGGTGTAAAGTCTGGAGAGTACCATCCTGTACGAGAAGAAAACTAATTGAGGCAGTCAATAAACGTATCAAGGTATTCATCAAGGTATATCAAGGTTGACATCTCTGTTTCAATCTGACAGCCCTGACGAAGCCGTACAAAGTGGAGCGAAACGTTGGTTCACAATAAATAGTTTTATTTTACTATTATGATACCTTTATTGACCGCCACCCGGACTATTTTACTACAATATAATTATTTTTATTTATTTTAATTATTCTTTAAAAATTTAAAGTTGATCACATCTTTTGCTTGACTTTGACTTGTTACCCACTATAAAAATTAGATCGAAACAGTTCATCCATTTCCTTCGGCTTCCTTCAGGGCCCGGTAACTCCAGTAGTTATCTAGTGCCGCTTTCCTCTGCTTCTTGCCACTATGGTGTACTTTAACTTTGAATCTTATTTTATAGTAGAATAAAATACTTTTGAGATCAAAGATTTCATAAAAAACATTGAATTTATACTATTTTATCTTTTCTTCACGTAATTACAACATTTTGTTTATAGCGCATGATTTTAATAAGTAACTCTTTTGTTTATTAATGAACTGACGTCGAAGGATGAGGTTTGAAATTGGGGTTTCATATGCCTTAAATTTTTTTTTATTCGCGTACTTACAACAAAAGACCTTGTCAACAACTATTTGTATGTGACCTCAGTATCCTATAATTATATATTTTTTTAATTGATGAAAATATGATACAAATATCTAGAAGCATGGGTTGTACTTCTGAAAGATTCATAACATATGAATATTTTTGATGTTGGAGGTGTTTTTCCCTAGTTGTAAAATTTTTTAGTAGAAGAAGGATAATTACTGGAAAACTGAGCGTTAAATATTCCTTTTGTCAGTTTTAAGTGCAAAAGTTGTAATGTCGAGTAAAAAAAGTTTTGAACGATTTATATTTATTAATTCTCTTTGGATTTTTAATAATACTTTTTTTCATCTATTAAAATAGGTTATTAAAGCCCGTTGGAAAATTTTCCTGAAGAAGGAATGCACACTGCTTAAGAATACTGGTTACATTCTGAACTATACGATTCTTTTTTTAATCATTTATACGTACGAGATGTGTGAATAAATTCAATATGTGTTTGATAACTCATTGAAAGAGAACTTATGACCGGACTAGGTTTTATATATGCGTCGTTCAGAAGCCAATGAGGTTAAGTCCAGAAAACAAAAATTGAGAAAATGTATGTTTTTTGATACATTAATTTTTAAAATCTTGGTTTATTAATTTTATCAGAGAAGTGTATAAAGTATTTTTCTAAGTGTAAACTCTGCAAAAAACAAGATATATACAGGATGTATAAATAAACACGTAAGTATTTATTGGAACAATGACAACATCTTAATAATTTTAGGACTTAGGTATATCTTTTGGTTGCTGGAAAAAATAAGAAATGTATGCAAAAATAATAAAATAATACTTGTTGTCATAAGTTTTATGTTTATGCATCATAACAAAAATCTTCATCTTTCGAGTTATTTAAATGTAAATTTTGATCTTCACACGTTGTTCTTTACGTCCTATAAAAGTTTTGCTTAATTTGTGAACTTTAAAAAATTCATAATGTTTCTTTTAAAATTGTTCTGCGATTAGGAATTGTTTTGGAGTTCTGCCATATTGGTTGAGTTGTAGTTTTTAAAATTCCTGGTCTATCTATTTTTTTATTTTATTTTTATATCAATTACATGAAAGGTATAATCCTCGTAAAAATTATATTTGAACTTAATGCTGTTTGGGGTTGACTTTTCTAGTTTTATCCATCGCATATTAAGCCAATTGACTGTTCACTGACAAGGTTTATTATCAAATTTCTTTGCACGAATTATTCTTTTATTTCTATTTTAAAATTGTTTACCTTATATTCTTTTTCAGCATTTCGAGACCATTTCTGGCAGGATTCCTGCTACGTTTTCTACCAGGTTTAGGGTCATTTTTATTGCTTTCTATACTTTTTTTATCTGACGATGTGTCAGTATCATTACATTGTGTTATATTTCCCTTGACATTTTTATTTTTTTATACACTCACAATAAATCTTTTATTATTAATTTGAAAAGTCAGAGTTTTTGCAGTTATTAAAGAAAATTTGTTTATGTTTTTTATAACACAATAATTTTCATAAACACTTCGATGTAATATTATTATTATTATTTTACTCAAATTTTAGATATTTCAAATTAAAAGAAAACACGTACAAAAAACTCGAACAATTCTTAATATTAGAAGTATCAGTCATAGTTACTATGAATTAGTCCTTCTTCAATCTTAACAACAAGTATCGAAAGAAAAAAAGAATTTAATTTTTATTTCAATGTTTACCAAAAAAAAAAATACTGATCAATGATGGACTTATTCACAATGGGTTCACAATTTCATCAAAATTTACAAATTCAGAAAATTTCAAAAAATGAAGTTAACCTCAAGAACGGGCTTCTGAGCGTATCATATACGTGTGTGGGTGTAAACATATATATTGTAGAACATGAACCTTTTTCTGTTGTGTTTAACCCTTGGAAGGAGAGCAAAGCTTTGTGATACGTCAGACAGCGTCGAGTTTTAATTTGCATATTGTATGTACTTAACAGTTGGTTTTCCTTTTCATTATTTCAAGACTTAATTATGTTCTCTAATTTCAGACGACTGCAACGCCTACTCTCCCACACTCCTGTAAGAACTATGCTATTACTGTAGGGAATTAAATGTGTTTTTTTTCTAAATACAGGCCCTCCTAAAATTACCAATGACAAAAAAAGGTACTTATGGAAATGTAAAATCTACTACCAACTTTGTAGTTCTTTTATTTATTTTTTTCATAAATATGCATTCTGCGGCAGCATTTTTCCTTTTTTCTTGTGGAAATTTTTTTTCTCGATTATTTTAACAATTTCATTCTTACCTTTTTATATATTTTTTTATTTTTCCCTTTATAGCAAACTGTGAGCACAATGCTCTCTCATACAATTGTTGATCAACAACTGCTTTAGCAGCCCTAAGTAAAGTTATTTTTTTTCTAATTAAATTGAGGATGGATGTTTCTTCCGATTAATAATATATATAACTCAAAGAAGAAGTAAAACTAATTCTTGATACATCAAAGCACGTATTTTTTTTCTAAATTCATTTCTTTTTAATTGACCTCCACTGCTTTTTCTTTTTTACTTCAAACAAAAACCCATATCGGGTCATCCTCTTCAATAGTATACTTAATACATACCATATTAATGAAGACACATATTAATGAATACCAATCACAGAAACCAACAAAGGAGTTTACTCTGCATGTTACTACGATCTATCAGCATGACTAATACGTAAGTTCTAATATTTCATTTTCATATCGTGGAATTTGAATATTTCATTTTCATTTCATTCATTGGAATATTTCATTTTATTCAGTGTATGTAATTTAGAGTCTAATATATTTGGTTACTATAACCTACCAATATACCCTCCACTCACGCCCTCCCTGGTAGCCTTACTTATCTGATTTTTTCAATCAGACAATTGTAGTGAGTAGGTTGGTCGATGTACATGTCACAATCTCACAAGAGGAGATTATAACACAAAAAAGGCAATCCTTCCCCGCCGGACCCGCCCCGAAAAAACCCCCGGGAGCAACGGTCCTATAACACTTTTGATATTTTTATTAGCTTAAAACGGGAAGAGGAGACCTTAAGATAGTTTAACCAGCGCGCAATATTTAAAAAGCGCCTCACATTGAAAAACAGCATGGCATTTGGTTATCTCTAAATTGTGAATAATTTTCTTTCTTCCTAAATGCTTTAATTGTGAAACAGGTATTACTGCTACACAATTAAAGCATTTTGCTAGTAAAATGCTTTAATTGTGAAACATTTACAAAAAGACACTAATAACTGAGATAATTAGCCCATCTTTTGTTTCAAGCCGATTAAAATCGTATTATAGAAGTTGGTGGTTTTTAGTAAAAATATTTGCAAGAATAGCCTAAAAAATCCATTATAGAACATACATGAATAATTTATGAATAATCACACAAATATAAAATAATAAAAAAAATATTTAATTTCTATAATAGTTTTGACTATAATTTTTGATACTGACTATAATATTCATACATTGACCAAAACATTTGATTTTAATGAATTAGATTAGAAATAAGTATATATACAACATAAAAAAATATGTATTGAAACATCATGTTTTCTATATTTTTCTAGAAGCACAGTTTTTAACAGTTCACATGGTTACCTCACAGGAGTAGATCATAAATTTCAAACTAACCTTGCATTCCCATTGGGTGAAATTTAATGCCTTATCAGCTAGATATATTGTGCATATTATTTGTGTATTAGAGACTAGGTAAGATATGGATAACTTTATTTATTTATTTTATTTGGATGGGGAAGGGAGGGTAGAGTGAAGGGAGGATTTCATTGTCTTATAGAAAAATATGTTACATTTAGTAGTCCTTTCAGGGATATTAACATACAATAGTAGAATAAATTAAAAGTATTTTTTTAAAAATGACGTATGATTTCTGTAGTTGAAGTAAACCTGGCTTATTTTTATTATTTATTTTTTCATAAAATGTATCGTTTCGGGATTGTAAACCTATCTCAGAATATTTTTATCTTGGTCATCATAATAATGTAAGTATCATTATTCAAACATTATTCTTTTGTTTTATAATAGAATGTTAAAAACATAGCTCTACGTTAATTTCACTTGTCTAGAACTAAGTAATTTTAAAATAAATTACATACATTCATTCGAGTAAAAAAAAAAAAATAACAAAAATTAATTCATCATGTTTAAGGACCGTTTATTCTCCCTTAATATAAAAATATGTTTATTGTACTTATTATTATAATAGTATAGAATGAACATTGAGTTATTGTTTAGAAGAACGTATAGTATTTACTATAAACAGTTTGTTTCAGGAGAGCAATACAGGTAATCTGTTATGTAACGATTAACTCTGTATTCTTTTTATTGCAACTATCAACAAAACAAAAAAAAAATAAATATTTTTTTTTTTTTTTAAATAATTTTCTCATTGTTATTTCTTTAATATATGAAACCATTTCCCTTTAAGTTAAGTTAACCATTTTCGTAATTAGAAATCATCTTTGGTAATGCTTCTTCGATTTCTTCATTTTTACATCATTCTTCTTTTTTCCTGATCATTTTCAAAGATGTTATGAAATACGGACATAATAGAGTATAGTGATACGGAGCTCCTCATTTCTCCCTTAATCCAACCACAGGGCCCCAGCAATTCCGGTTTATCGCTATAACCTCAGCCACTCATCACAAAAAGCGATAATTACACTGGGGCTGGAACCAGTTAATTCCAGAAGATCATTTACAGCATCAGCTGCTATCCAAAGCTCATCCACTAATGTGATTCTGATTTCGTGTGTGTTCCCTACCGCCTATAGTTATCGCTGTAGGTATTAATTCTACCATGTGATTACCTCTTGTAAGTAGAGCTGGTGGTATTAGGACTGAGACGGTATCAATTATAAAATGTTGTTTTAATTCTGATAATACATGTCTATGGAAATATTTTCATAATTGGTTTATTGAGTTTTATAAATAAAAAATGAATCCTCTAGTTCTTCAAAATACAGAAAAAAGTGAATACTAGGAGATATGACAAAGAAATTCCAATTTACCTTTGTAGATGTAAATTTTGATTATGTGAAATTTATGTTGATAAGAATATAATCCTGATTTGAAAGAACTAGTCGGTGGAACAAATATATAGTGAGAACAATGATCGAAGTTTTGTGTAGAAATTTGTTTTTCTCTTTATCCTTTATCCTATTCTGACTCCTTCTGTTTGGTTTTGGTGTTGAGTAACTTATTGCAATCTAATCTTTACACTAAAAAAAATTTAATTATGGACTTATTTTTTCTGTTGCCTCAAGCATTTGTCTTTGTTCTGTTGAGCTGCAGGTTAGTTGACATCTGATTAACGTTTTACGTTGTGTTTTAACGTGTGGGCCTCATGTCAACCTTCTACCGTAGGTAAGTCCTAAATAAGTTACAGTGTTTGTTTGTGGTATAAGGTGATTGTCAATGTAAACTGAAGGGCATGTTTTATGTCGTAGAGTAAATGTGACTCGTGTCTAATCTTAATTTTCCATCGTGTACACCATTTCAGTATGTTGTTTGGACTATGTTGTAGTGTTAGTGTGACCTATTAATGGTTTCTCGAAATGATTGCAGATAGAAATGATAACATAATAATTTTGTAATGTGTTTTTCTTTATATATTTCTTTGTTACCAGATACGTCTGTGGACATTATACGGCTATTATAATAATTAGATTTTCTTTAAACAATTGATAATGTGGGGAGGGAGTATTGTTTCGTGCAAAAGTCATCTCTAACTATTTACAATGTTAGTTATTTAAATTGAGTTTCTTCCTTAAACTAGAGTGATTATGAGGTTCATGTTCGGGAAAAAATTAAGGTTTGGATGTTGAACCAATTTGTGGTTAGGAAATCATATTCTTGCTTAACCAAACTTTTTCTTCAGCAAAATTAAATCATACCGTTAAAAAAATAAATAAATATAAAATACCTTACGTAAATTAAAATTTAGGTAAGCACACATTTGAGGAGTCAGAATTTAATATTTATTTCGTAATTCAGTTAAAGGTTCGAATAACGATTTATTCCAGAGTACATCTCCTATAATTCGAGTCAGAGTGAGGGTCAAATACCCGATAAGAGGCATTAGAGAAATATAAAACCGACATCTGGGATAATGTCTAGTATGAATCGGGATGGAATTACAGGGCTCTCTGGAAGGCAACATCCCAAAACCATTTTCAGACCGGGGTGTGCCCATATCCGAGCCGTTATGTTGCTTGTGAACATTACCCTTATATCTAGTGGGCAGGCTATATGATAATAGCCTTTTGATAGACACTACTCACTTGTTATCATATCTCTGTGGACTCAACAGGAATAAACTATTTATAAGCGATCGTGTATGTGAGTTATAGTTAGTTTTATTTGCTATTTAACGAGTTTTTGGAAAAAAAATATTAAAACTATATTAATTATGTAACTATGGTTATAGTTAACTAATACTAGAAGGAGAATGGTGGACTTTCTATACTGAAAAGTATTTAATATACAATGATGCAGACATCATAATAATAATTTTTTTATTTGTTTATGGGGCAACCCCCGTACAAATGCAACTCGTGAGATACATAAAATAAATGAGCGATTGTAGTACTTTTATTATGTGATAATAAAATTGAGTAATGGTGAGTTAAAGATCGTTTAAATAAACTAATAACAAACAATATTCCAAAACTGGGATTTCTACATTTGTTAGAATAAAACAATACAAAAACTTCACTTCACTTCCTTGTTCCATACGTCTATATATATGTTGGCCAGAGAGAGAGGGAGAGGGAGAGGGAGAGGGAGAGGGGGAGAGAGAGGGAGAGAGAGAGAGAGAGAGAGAGAGAGAGAGAAATACTTTATTTGTCTATGCTGCCTAAATGCATCAGGTTGCTATCTCACACAGCATACTTACCAATCCGTAATCGCACATATATAAATTACACATACATGGTTTAATCAGAAAAAAAGAGATACAATAATAATAAGATATAATAAACAATTTTTCCCCCTACAGTTTCCTTTTACAATCAATTTCGGTCTGTACAACAAATACAAATGTTTCAATTCATTCCTATTTTTCTTTCTCATCTCTGCTCCTCCAATTTCACCATTTCACAATTTTTTAATTCACCTGATCAAGAAATTCGCTCTCCGGAATTCACCCTCCTAGATCCTCTTCAGTGACCCGCTAAACAAATTCAATATTAGACGGTGAGATCAGACCATCATTCATAGTCACAGCAGTAGATCAGTTTACCAAAAACAAACAAATTGATAAATTTTACGAGAATAAGACTAACACATATATTAAAAGGAAAATATAATAAAAAACCGGTTACAGGAAACACTTGAATGGATAAATAAGTTTTACGTAAACGCGACAATATCGGCATATCTTACGGTTCCGTCGGTGTCAATACAATAGACCTCCTCGAAGCAGGTGAAGTCTTTTCTTTCAAGGAACTTCATCAATTCTTCTTTGACCCTGTGGTGCCGGTGTGTTATCAGGATGGAGTTGTTGGGGCATTTTCCCAGCACATGCGCTGGTGTTTCAGACTCTCTGCCGCATTTGCGACAGAGGGACCCAACTTCTCCTTGCTGTACACTGGACTCCACACAGGGGTGTGTAGTTGATATTAAGTTTCAGGACGTTCGCCCATTCTGACCCCGAGAGTACCTGCTTGTCACATACATATCTATTTACTTTCGGGTTCTTTTTGAAATGGCGGACACCGATACCCTGCCATCTGCAACTGGCCCATTCTTCGAAAGCCTTCTCACGTAAGGACTGTCATAGAGCTCTCACACTTTGGTTGCCCCTATTCACCCCAAGTCTATCAGCACATGCCGCGATTTCGGTTTCGTAACTGAATATATACTGGAATAGGGCATCGGGAACATTCGACAGTCGCAATGGATATTGAATGGTCAACGATTTTGTATTTTTTTTTAATTCTATAGAGTTTCGGCTCTCCATATCTGTATACTGAATCTTCTTCTGAAGCTGTGCAACAGTCGAAAAATATTTTTAAAGTGGTCACATTGCAAATAGCATACAATAGCTTGAAGGATCGGATTTTATTAGTTAAAATAGAACACATGTTTAAAATAAAATTCCATACATTTGAGCCCAAACCAGTTTTTAATTTAACGCTCAATTTATACATCTTTGAGAATTATTTTCGTTTTCGTCGCAACTATAATTTGCTGGTGAAGATTAATTAAGATTTTAAGCTAAAAAATACTTTGGAATAATTTCTTAAGAAAGATGATTGGGTTGTGCCAAAGAGGCATCTACACATTGTCATAATTCACAATTTAATTCATAGTTTTATTGAATAGGGTGAAATTGATGAATATTTATTTTTTTATTTGGTGTACTATATAATTATTATTAAAGAGAGGTTTTCCAAGAGTTTCATGGGACTTCAGACTGGGGGATGAAGTTAGAAAAGGAAAAAAGCCTTGAATGTAAAGGGATTACAGCTTTTGTTTTAACTAATTCCTTCTGAATCACTTCCAGAAGCAGCAAGCCTCTTAGTACAAGAGCCCAAAAGGAGAAAAAAGGCAGTTATCTTACCCCAATTTTCGATTACTTTAATGAAAGCTGTGTAAAATTACTAGTCAAAATTGATGAGTCTGCCAAGTTTAGATAGGGGGAATAAAAAATAGCGGCTGTTTCAAAGCGATAAAAAAAAATTATTTTTCATTCGGAGCTCTTTATCTTAAAAAAACGTAGCAACAAGACAAGAAAACCTAAAATAATGTCATTTACGACCCCTAATAGAGTTATTTACGTTAAATAGTTCTTGAGATGCAGTTTTTTAAAAAGCAACATTTCACACAAATCTACAGAATGTGATGTAAGATCAGTAGTTAGTGAATTTATTTTGGGAAAACTTTATCTCAAAAACCATTCGATGTACAGATGCCTATTGGCACTGAAATTAAAACTAGTTTAATAAGCTATAAAGTAGTTTAAGAAGTTTATCTTTGCAGGAGTAGTAGTTTTCATGATATTTGGTAGAATAAATTGATTTATAGGTGTTTGGACAAATTTTTATGGGCCAAATTTATGTTTATATGCGAATATCTTAAAAACTACTACCCCATAGTAGACTTAACTTATTTGGAGGGAAAAAATACTACTGTATACAGGCTGTACCTGTATACAGTTTGTCTCCTAGAGTAACACCTTTGACAACTCTCTAAAATAATTATTAACTAGTGCTTTTCATTTACTCTGTAATGTATAAAGATGAGGGTTAGAACTAATTAAAAATTTCGATACATAGGAGATTGTTTTTTTTTTTTCTATCCGAGATAGAACTATCTATGAAGGGAAACTTTTGGATAGAGGATAGAAGGCTATGGCTGCCATCTATGTTGTAGTGCTACTGATGGGCAATTAACGCCTTCGTCATGTGGTTCCATAAAAAATGAGTGCTGTCCAGAATGGGTTGACCAATCATAATCACGTAAGAGAAGTAGTAGTAACTATCGCTGAGGGTCGATTCCCTTACTAGAGTTACGTTTTGATCACTGTTCGTTAATAATTAAAACATTTAAATTATTATTCAAATATTTATATTATTAAACAGTGCTATTCATAAAGCAAGAAGTTACTATACGATGAATATCAATTTACTTTTATATCTCTGTCTTCAAGAAAACCTGGAATTTTAATCGAAACGTAGACTTTCAATAAATATTTTTTTTGAAATTTTTAGTACCTTTCTAACCGCCATCTTATCCTTCTTATATGATCAATTAATTAATTTCTTCTTTTGTTGAAATTTTGTTATTCATTTAACTTTTCATTTCGCCGATATTCTCAAACCGCAATTTCCTTACTGACTCGACCCCTGAAGGGCGGACACAATCCTTACCTAGAGAAGAGACAGTAGCGGCATTGAATATTTATGAGAGAGCAGTAGTTTTGTGGACCCCCCGCCAGTGTTATATAGGAGGGCTCATTAACGTTCTCCGTTTAAGAGCTGGCTCATCAGCGACTTCTGATGAGAATCAGGAATTTTAAGTCGCCCCGACCCTTTATTAAAGTTTTGCCTAAGCCCTTCGGAAAGTTTTGTCGTTAGGATAGTTGAATATTTAATTGCCGGCTTAAGGGATGTCCTCGTTAATCCTTTGTATCCCACCCACCGAGGACCGAATTGATTGTTTTTGATACTATCTCTTTGATTAATTTAGGAAGTGTTATTCTATAACAATAAGTACAATATATTTTTTCCTTCTATAAAGACCAATAATATTATATGGATGTCCTAAAATAACTCACTTAATTTCTGCTAGTCACCATATTCCGCAAAGGTCTTCATAGTCTTATAACAATACTCTTTTTGACTTACCAAAGTCTAATTTACGTATGTTAATTTTTTAAAAAATGCTGGTAGTTGTATTTGCTTACTAGCTGTAGATGGTTATTTCGGTTAGGACATATACTATAGGACATATACTATAGGACATATACTATAGAATATATACATACAGAACTGTCCTAGTACACATATACTTTAGGCACATCTCCTATTTTTCTGAAGATAATGGGTCTGTATTATACTGCATTATATAGTTTCTATCTGTATCCAATGTCTTTAAGCTATATATGGCGGAAGTTCGATTCCCAATAGCTTTGTGGATAGTAAAACGTGATAAGGATTGTAATTGGGGCATGTTTTAATGACTTAGTAGCTCTGTAAACGAATCATTGGCTGTAAATGTTTTAGGGTATCGTGTATTGTGATTCAGTACAGGGCTGTTAGCTTATGACGCCAATACATAAGACTATGATGTTCTTCATCTGTGCTATTTTATATAGGGTCTTTTTTTAAGCCCGATAGAACTTGAAATTGTAAAAAATAACACAAAAAATTAAATTGTAATCAAAATTTTTTTTTTATTCGAAAGATCAATACGTGACATTAACATTTGAAAATGATTTCGGGCATATGGGCACCGCGGCTGTTCTTGATGAAGAGCATTCTGTAAACTTGTGTTCAGCGATGAGGCGCATTTTTGGCTTAACGGGTTTGTTAATAAGCAAAATTGCCGCACATGGTCGTGCGATTTGACACCTCTCGATTATTTCCTGTGGGGCTACGTGAAGTCACTGGTTTATGCTGATAAACCAGCAACAATTGACGCCTTGGAGGCCAGCATTGTTCGTGTTATTCGTGACATACGGCCAGCAGTGCTCGAAAAAGTGGCCCAAAATTGGACGTCCAGAATGCGTTCGTCAAGAACAGCCGCGGTGCCCATCATCATTTTCGCATATGCCGCATATGCCGCATATGCCCGAAATCATTTTCAAATGTTAATGTCACGTATTGATCTTTCGAATAAAAAAAAAATTTTGATTACAATTTAATTTTTTGTGTTATTTTTTACAATTTCAAGTTCTATCGGGCTTAAAAAAACACCCTATAAAATCGAAGAGTTTGTTTTACTGAGCACGCTAATTTCGATAGATGATATATAGGTCATTGCAAAAAGCTTTAGACCAGTGGCTCTCAAATCTTTTTTTACCCTTAGATCATCAGGTTTCATTATTGATAGTAAATATAACAATTGTTATATTAAAAAAAAAATTTTAAATTTTAAAATATATTTTAATTTTTCAGATTTTAACTTTTGTTTTTTCGTAACACGTTCGTCGTTCTTCCTGTTAAAAGAATCATAACATAGTTATATTTTATCTACTGGCATTATTATTATTTATTTTTTTTTGCTTTATTTAGTTTATTCACAACTGTAAAAGTATTGTTACAACCAACGAATGAGATGTAGAGGGAGAGAAAAAAAAATACTAAAGATAAATAAAAAAAAAAAATGTCATGAAGGTTAAGGTCATCCAATGATGCCTCTCCATTAAAATTAAAATTTAAAAATCATTTTAAGAGGTCCCTATTCCCAGCTCCTTCGTAAACGTTGTCTCGTATCTGGTAAGTCTCGTGTTGATAGTCCTTGAATTAGAGGGTTAGTGTGTGTTGGAAGTGCGTCGTGAAACTGTTCATATAATGATTTAATGGTTGTTTGTAGGGAGTTCCTAAGTCTTTGTGTAAATTATTGTTACTGATGTAGGGCTCCCCCCTACTGATCAGTCTTAGTAATTTTGATTGAAACTGTTGAAGTTTCAGTAAGATTGTTTTTTTTGGCATATCCGTAAATTTGTGAACCGTAAGTCCAAATTGGTCTGAGAAGGTAAGTATAAATCTTTAGCTTTTCTAAAAGTGGTAATTTTATCGTGTATTTAAAAGATGAAATAATAATTTAAGTCGGAAATTTAGCTTTTGTTTTGTTATTTTTATGTGGGAGGTTCATGTAAGTCGTTTGTCTAATGTCAATCCAAGTTATTTTACTGTGTCTGTCTTTCGTTCGTTTAGAAAAACAGGAGGACATAGACCACGACGGACCGTAAAAGTTATTATTATATAAAAGTTAAACTGATTTCTCAATGTTTATCCCTGTTTTCCATTTGATACACCATTCATGGATGATAGCTAGGTATATTTGTAATTGTTCTGAGGCTTGTGCTGGGTCGCCATGCTTGGCTAAAATGGCTGTGTCAACGGCATATGTGGCCGTGAGAGTGTGTTCCATTGTGGGTAAATCGGACGTATACAAAGTGTATAATAATGGCGCTGGTATAGATCCCTGCGGAACTCCAGCTTATTTGAATCAATAATTGAGTGATTGATAGATTTCTAAAAACTGAAATTGGATTTTTAAAATAATATTTTAGAGGTTTTTGAAAAATTAATTTGGGGTCACTTTGTACACTAGTATGCACTTCTAGGGTTAATGAAAATAAAACTGCCCTGTTTTCCTGTGTATGTAAAAACTTAAGATGTGCATATAAATATATTACATATGCAATAATTATATTTAAATTCATTTAATAATTGAATTCAAGTATTATACAAATAATTAAAAAAGATCTTATATTAAAAAAAGATATATAGAAATACGTACTGATATTGACTTCTTTAATATGCCGACTGTTTATAATGCTTTTTAAATATGTGTACTAAAAACGACTTAGGAAAATTAAAATTAAATTTTAATAGGAACTGTATTTGACGATTGGTAAACCCGATTTCAAACGTCGCATTATCGAAACTACATTTACCCAGCGTATAGTAATTGGATTTAAGTTGCATTTAATGAGAGTACCATCACGCATGACTCCATTGGTTTGAACTAGTATTGATGGCCCCAGTGCTTTTCGTTTTAAACGAAACGAACTTACCAATGGTTCGGTATGTTTTGCCTTGATGGCCTCTGATTTGATGGATGTGTTTGAAATCCTATCGTCAAACATAGACCGAACACATCCTCTTTTCCCTAATAACTTCAAGCAGAATTGATTTAAACACACTCAATTATAATTACAATATACTGTACAACATTATATTAGACCTTAGAGTATTTTATTAAGCATGTGTAATCCCCAATATCATCAAATAAAGATGTAATTGATGAAATAAATAAAATCTATCTGTTAACCTGTATGATTTCTAAATCTGATAACCAATGGCCTATTTTGTAAGGATGAGGAAGGGAGGTGATAAGATAGAAAGGCTATGAGAAGTTAAACGATAGCCGATAGGACAGGCTGGAGTCGGACAAGATTGATTGTAGCTATATCCTTTAGCTATTATAGTGAGAGGAGAGAGGGGAGATAGTTTGCTTCCTTAATACAAGACACTGTTTACTGTCTTAGTCGGCCCAGAGTGATATTTTACAAAGATTAAACGTATTAAGTTCGGTTCTGAAGTACCATATTGAAAAATATGTTTGCTTAGAGTTTTACTGTAAGCAATTAGGAAGGTGCCATGTTTTTACAAACTAGGGATGTTTTGTCAATAAATAAGAAGTTTTTATTCTGTTTAATATACTCCAAGTATTGCTGCGATAGTTGAGGCGTCAAACTTTGACTGTCTCTTTACTGCAGTGGCGCCGGTTCTAATCCCGTCCGGAGAGTTTATTTTGGTTTTACTTTAGTTTTAGATAGCTCCCCTACGCCCTCCTTTTGTATGCTATAAGTGAACAGGAAGGATGTCATTAAAATAAAATGAAAAATGTATATACCACCAATCCTCTCTATAGAATGCAGATCTGTTTCTATTACTGTGGGGAAAAAATGTCATAAAATGAACCTCATTCTTCAGAAAGGAACTAACCCATACGGCAATTAATTGAGTAGTTGATAAAAATTGATTTAAAGTTGCATAATTTTATTTCATATAGATAAAACTTTACATGTGACTGTCAGACCAAATGTGGCTTAATCCACAAAATATTTTCATCACAATATTGAATTTTTAAATTTCGTATTTTATACTTACAATAAAATTTTGAGGCAAAAAACTTGCAAAAGTTGATATTTTATTCTATATTTTCTTTTTAGTTGTACAACGTTGCGGAACAATTGTCCCATATTCATGCATCTTAATAGTCCTACAAAAAATAATTCGCTTTAACAACAAGTCTCTTCCATGTGTATTTGTAATTCATATAATTATAGAATAAATTATATTAAACTTTTGGAAGTTTTTAACCTCAAAAAATTTATTGAAATTGATTTATCAGACTTCCTAAAAAGAAATTCCAGAATAGTATTTTATACTCTATTGATGTTTGATGCCTTTACAAGGCTTGCCTATGTCTCTTTTTAGGTCTATGTATTCTTTTTGAAATTATCGGGACAGACAGAAGGACTTGTTCTGTCAAAGTAATTCTACTACTCAACTGTGACCCTTCCAGCCAGGCTAAAACATTAAACCACAAATGAATACGACGAAAAGACTCACTCACGTTTGTCTCTCTTTGAATTTGGAAAGACGCGTTTGACAAGATCTTGTCCTTATGTCACACTACCAACGTCATATTTTGCTCTTGTCTGCAGTTTCATCTGTGACTCAAACTACAGAACACTTTATTTATATTTATATATAGTTTTTTAAGGCGTCTGAGTCGTGAAGTAAATATTCGTTGAACCATTTGGATTCGAATCCACAACCTTCTGAACCAAGCGCTCTGAGTCTCGCCTCAACTCGCTCAGCCCACAGGTCCTCAGCTTAAATCTTTGCCTTTGCATCCAACAGCATATATAAGGCTCTAACAATTTTTATGAAACATATACCTGATGTCTTTTCCTGAATGCAACATTTCCTACATGATTTTTTTCAGTGAATAAAATCTTTAAAATGTTACGAAGTTAAGAAAACTCAGGGCCGTCTATAGATGGTTAGTCCTAGTTCTATCGTTCTCAGATCTGTAAGCGGCGCCGCTTCGAATCTGGCCTGGTCGTTGACTTTTTTCATTAAGTAGCCGGTTGGTCACCTCTAGATAACCAGGCAAACATCACCTTCCCCGTGGATTGCCTTAACTCAGTCATAGCATAACTCAAAAATATTCATTATGAT
Source organism: Halyomorpha halys (assembly GCF_000696795.3). Lineage (NCBI taxonomy): Eukaryota > Metazoa > Arthropoda > Insecta > Hemiptera > Pentatomidae > Halyomorpha > Halyomorpha halys. Next base: position 141,672 of record NW_027115831.1, on the reverse strand, counting down.
GAATTGAGGAATTAGTCTTCATTTTGAAATATATAAAATTCTCTGTAAGACAACAAAAAGTCATCTAAATTGGACCATTACTTGGAAAGATAGAATGTATTGATTTTTTACAAATTTTTTGACTTATTATTATTATTAACAGGGAACGAACCTCGGTAATCAATAAAGATTAAAATTTATAAGCTATTTTTTGGTTTGTTATTATTATTGAATATATTAATTATTTACCACTCTTGAAGGCTTTAAAGAACTATGGGCTAATCCAAATGTTAAGTGATACTCCTTGGGAGGGACTACGGACTGCATTTTCTGGAGAGCTTCGTTAAAAATACAACTGCATTCTGTCCCAGAGACCCTCTACCTTAGAATTATTCTATAGCGTTACTGCCATAGATGCATAATAAAAACCTATGTCTTTAGTTGCAGTAAATTTATTTATTTTTTATATATTTAGCCTATTTGTTAATAAAAAATAAAGAAATGAATATCTTCATTTGTTAAGGACTTCAATTGTATAGTATATTTGTTTCGTTTTCTATATTCTACAATCTTTGTCTACTAAGTTTGAAGCAGTGAGCTGTAGGTGTATATATAAATTTGGACACCAGATAAGTGAATTAAAATCGCTAATCTACACCTCAACAATCCATGAAGGGCCAGGAGTTCAGTACCTAGTAAGGAAACACAGTTTTTTTTATCAACGGTTAAACAAGGGGTTGATTTGTTCGGGAACATGTTCAGCTACCAGATATTTCTCCAATTATGGTACCCACTTTATAAGAGGCTGGGTAGTTCCCAAGAGGGCTTCTGAACCAACAAAATCGACTCACGACAATAGTAACAGAATAAATAATTGTCACAGCCGGATTCCAACCTAGATCCCAGGAGATAGTAGTACAGTGCCCTTTCCACTGAGCTATCGTGCTTCCACAGGTAAGTAATTATAATTTTATTTATTAATCTTTAAATTTGCAATTTTATAATATTTTTCTTGTCTTGCTAAGATATTTCATAAAATATTTCATAAAAACAAAATGTTGCTTCTCATGTTTAATATGATGTTTTGTTTCTATTTGCATAGTAATAATTAATAAATTTGATGTTTCCATTTCATTCAGAACAGAAAAATTTGTTTTAATAATATGTCCCTCTCATATTAAGTACATTATTTTGTTGAAATGTGACTCAAAATGTAAAATGTTCCAAAATAAAAAAAAAATGATAGTAAAAGAATAAAATTGTTTTTTCATGGATTAACGAATACTCATGGAAAGTTATTCAATTGGTTATATATATTATTAGAAGATATATTTACCTCATTTAAAAAAAAAAATCAACCATGTTTTAAATTGTCTTTGTAAAATATTCGAAAATATAAACAATGAAGAGTATTAAATAATAATAACATTTACATAAATGTTTGATATGACTATGATAGAATAAAATTTATGTAAAATTAATTGGAATATTGTAGCATTATTAGAAAAAAAAAACCTATAGGAAATAACCAGTAATTTTATTAGTTATTATCGTTATTATTGCTATGAATCATTTTCATAACAATAATATTTCTTCAAATCTGATTATATATACATATTTTTTAATCATTTATTGCAGTCAGGAATAAATGACTAAAAAATTAATAATTTGTAATGAAGGGCCGTTTTATATTATAATTATAAACAATCCTTTTTGTTAATTATTTTTAAAATGTAATCTCTGTAAGTTCTAATATTTAAAATTCCCAGTTAAATACGTTATTTAGGTACATTAGAATTTTCCATTTTTTATTTGAAATAATTACGTCAGGCTGATAATAAAAATTAGCATTTACAACAAAAATATCTTCTCTTCCAATTAATATTAATAGCTTAATAATATCCTGGTCGTTATATTTATCAATCTTGTTTTTATTTATATTTCGCCTATCCTAGGCTTAAGATTTTACTGAAGCTAATCAGCTTTAGAGGGAAAGCTGGATTAAGGCAATTTCTCGGGGCCTGTTTCTTTAGAATCGATATTTAGAAATTCAATTTGCCCTGTTTGTGTTAAATTTGACCTTGTTATTCTAAAACACTCATGTTGTTTATAACCGTTTCATATTATATTTTCTATCTCATCATATGCTTACCTCTATTTGTAAAAGAAAATCATAAAATAGGGAAATCCTATACAAATATTCGAATGGTTTATTATTTAAGTATTTGTTTATTGCTACCAACATAAGTGTTGAACCAGTTGGCTTATGCATAACTTATTTACCTTTGTCTCCGAAACTATTGAACGTAAAAAATTTCAACAGTGTTGTTAGTGACCAATCATTAAATATTTGGTATTCAAGTTTACATTTAATCTAGTATTTAATTGAAATTTCTTAATTAGGATTATTTTAGTAATGCAATCAGTTTTGACCTCATTAAACCAATTTATTCTCAAAGCTAATTTACTCTGGGCTGCACCGGGTCAAATGGTTTGTTAAGACGAATGTTAAAATTAAAATTTCTAAAACATAATTGTTAATTCAATCAGTGTTGTTTTAACCTTTACCCCGCTTTAAAGAACGTTTGTCATCCCACTTGAAATAAAATGAAACCTTTCGTCGTAAAAACGTATCATATTTTTATAAGTTTCATTTAATTTTTTTTTCTGACCTCCTAGAGAAAAATAAAAAACAAACAATTAAATATATACAAATGAAAAATGTATGTACATATATCGGCAAACTAAAACATCTTGTTTTGCCAGTATAGCATTACAAGATAGGTTGGCGGGTCCGCTGAAGGCGGTGTTATCGATGATGGCATGTGTTTGCCTTTAGCTTACTAGGAATAGGGAGTTAAATATTATATTTAAATACACCGCATTTGTATGTACATGAGCATACTCATTAATCGATAAGACATGGGATAAACATAAACATTAAACTATTTACTTTTCTACATTATTATTATTATTAATGAAATATCCTCTTTTTTATTTTTTTTTCTTAATTTTTTTATTTTTCTAGGTGGTTTGGGTTTTTCCTCTTTTACCGTGGTTTCGGAATAAGGTTTATTTTATTTTAAAATAATTTATTTTCTACTTTTCTTCATCAACGCAATTTGAATGTAAATAATTTTCTTCTTTTACCTAGAATTACTAATATATGGAATGAGGATTGGAATTAAAGAACAATAAGCGACACGAGCTCAAATCAAAAAGGCCATGGTCTGTTATGTTTCTAAAAAAAGAATGTTGATATTCGATATTTTCACCTCTTAATTTTTACACTACATGAAAGTTTTGTGATTCTTGTATATCATCATACGTTTTCTTGTATAATCTAACTGGCACTACATTACTAAATAGCCTGTAGAGCTTTTACATGTTACTTAACTATTATTCAAAAAATATAATTTGAAAATAAAAAATATATTAATTAGTATAAAATTGTTAGCCTAACGAATTTTTTTAAAAAAAGTAATTAGGTATTGGTATGATATTAATTTCTAAAAAAAATAAGAGAAATTCTGTAAGAAAACAAAACTATTGCATTTGTTTCTGTGGTACATGTACTCAAATTGAATGTATACACAGAAAAAATAATGCTACGACTTTATAACTCATTAAAGTAATAAATTTATCTTTACTAATTATACTGAGTCTTCTTTCCATTACAAATACTAAAACCCTGATAAATCTCAGAAAACCATGAAATCAGCAGCGAACTTGTTTTCAAATAATGCGTAATATTTAAGAACGACTTGAATAATGTAGTTTCCACGGCATAGTTAACACTATGCATCCCTGTTCGTTTTAAGAGGGCCTAGTAACAAAGTTATTTTTTATAGAATAATTATTATAATGTAAGTTTTGCATACCATGAGTAGTTCTCATTGCCATGGTTGTACTAAAGCAATATTTTAACATTGAAAGACATATTAATTTGATTTTTATACCTCTAGACAAAAAAAAAGATTTAAATGTGTAATGATTTTTAATAAAAGTTTACAAAAAGTATTTCAATTATTTTGTAATTTTATTTGAACAGACTGTTGGATGTTTTAAAGTCTTCCCTAGAAAGAACCTGAAATTCTGTGTTTCCCCAACCATATAAGTTTGCGACAAAGGAGGGGTCCAGGATGCCTAACAGTGCATTTACTAGCATTTACCTCTTAAAACCTTTTAAATAACACTCAAACATCACGAAAGACAGTTATAACAATACGTGCTTATGAAGTATGTGTTGCTTGACAAATCCACCCTTAAAACTCTCGCCGACCACGGTTTAGGAACCAGTGCTCTGATTTTGAGAATGGTATAGAAACAATAATGGCTTCCAGGATTCTGAAATGTTGTAGCAGACCTTTATTTATTTATTGATATTTACAACTGTATAAAAAATACAAGTAAATTTGATCATAATGACATAATGATATGATACAGCATGTAGAGAAGCTACCCAGTAGTAGAACTCTAAAAACAGTTTACAATATAAGGTCATGAGGCCATCTTCTTTTCAGGTGCCTCGGAGGGTTGCCAGGAATGGAAGAGGAAGCAAGGTTAGAAACTAGTGGGTTTGGGTGGTTAGGGAGTTTATTATGGAAGGAATGATATCGGGTTCGGGCTAGATCGGTTACATAAGGAACATTTATGTTATGGATGGTTTTATTAGTAACAAAATAAGGAGCATTGAGGATTTTACGAAGGATTTTGGATTGTAAAGATTGGATACGAGAGGAATTCGAAGGTTTAGTGGAGCCCCAAAGCTCAACTCCGTATGTCCAGATCGGCCTTATTATTGTCATGTATCAGTCTTTTGTAATGAGCTGGAAGTTTAGACCGTTTGTCTAGTAAGTGCTGTAATATTCGGAATCGACGAACAGTTTCTTGTCTTTTCAGTCTTGTGTGAGGATTCCAGGTTAGTCGTTTGTCAAGATGTAGTCCAAGATAACGAATCTGTTCTACAGAGCCACATTATTAAAGTATACTGTAGGACAGTCGGCAGGTTTACGACGAAGAGTAAATGTGATTTGATGGGATTTAGTCCATTATCCAATTTCGGCATCATTCTTCGAGGGTTGTGATATGGGATCGGAGAGTTTGGGATGCAATCAAAGGGTTATTACTAACTGTGAGCACACATGTTTCATCAGCATACGTGGTAAGGATAGTGTTACGAGTTGTTGGGATGCCAGCTGTATAGACGGTGTAGAGGATGGGACCGAGAATACTACCTTGAGGAACACCAGCGGATTGAAAATATAGGGATGAATAGGAACCATTGTGGTTTACTTGGAATAATCTATTGGTAAAAAAGAAACGGATGATGAGAAAATATGTAGGAGGTAGGAATTTACGGAGTTTGTAAAGCAGTCCCGGGTGCCAGACTCGATCAAAAGCCTGCTCTATATCGAAAAAGACTCCCGCGCAGTACATTCCGCGCTCCAAAGAAGACGAGACAACGTCCACCACACGATGACATTGCTGGATAGTGGAGCAGGATGTTCGGAATCCAAACTGGTGATCTGGGATTATATGATTGGAATCTAGGATGGGGTATAGACCTTAAATTCTAAAAGTGACCAAAACTGTCATTTGTATCCCATTCACAAAATCCGGTCAAAATAAGAAAAAAGATAAATGAGAATATGTAGGACAGCGTAGGTACATAGCAACATAGTTGGGCCTTAAAGTTTTAAGTTGACAGTACTCTTTGTATGTGAGCAAATAGGAGGATAGATTTGTAGAAGGGACGGACTAGGCTGAGATGAACCAAACTTTTTTGATAAGTCAATTTTAAGATAAAAATAGATTTTTTAAAATATTTAATGTGCAAGATATTGCAAATCTTAGAGAAGAAGCGGTAGTATCACATTTCTCTGGATACGTGAATCCGTGCTTATAAGAAGCACTTAATAGAAACAGCGGCATAAATATAAGTAGGCAATACTGTAAATTTAGTTCGCCCTTACTATCCTCGCTCCCTTAGGGGCCTACACTAGGTATAATCAACAAAGGCCCTGTTTATGACTCCCTTATAAAGAATAGGCTAATATTTTTTCCACTTTTATTACCCTAAGAAAAAATAGATTAGGGCTATATTTTTAGGCTCTAAATCTTTGTTATTGCTCTTATTTATAAACCAGGCTCCTTTCATGAAGTTCGATTTATTGCAAACGATGGGCCATAGCATATATAGTGATAGAAATATCACTATTCATATAAACAGCGATGTAGTGAATTGAAGTAGTTAATGATTTATTGTAGTGACACTGATATCTAACATTTACTACATTCTACATTTAATAACATGATTTATCAAGCAATATATTTTTAATTAAATGACTATTTTTATATTTAAATTTTATGCAATTATGACCTTGAAGATTAAAAAACTTTAAATAATAATCCATTAAAACACCGTATAAGCAAACATAAGTGTAAACAAATTATATGTATTATAAAATATAATTTATTGGAAGTCAAAATTTTACAATTCTACAAAAGTATAAAAATAAGTTATTTATATTATTATGAAAAATAGTAATATATAGTATATATATGTAGTAATAAGAATAACCTCACTTTGTAGGACTTCATCAGGGCTGTTCAAGATGATAGGTTTACAGAATTTTTCAAAAAATGTAACCAAGTTTCAGATAAAAACTAAACCCAATTACACAGGCTCAGTTAGTTACAAATCTATTTTTAAAACAGGGTCTTTGAAAAAAATATTGAAATAAAATGAGTGGTTAGAGAGTTTATAATGGAAGGAGTGATATCTGGTTCGGGCTATATCGGTTACATAGGGAACATTAAGGTCTTTATGTATGATTTTATTTGTGACAAAGTAAGGAGCATTGAGGATTTTACGAAGGATTTTGGATTGTAAGGATTGAATACGAGAGGAATTCGAAGGTTCAGTGGAGCCCCAAAGCTCAACTCCATATGTCCAGATTGGCCTGATTACTGTCATGTAGATCAGTATTTTGTAATGTGTTGGAAGTTTAGACCGTTTGTCTAGTAAGTGCTGTAATAGTCGAAATCGACGTGCAGTTTCCTGTCTTGTGTGAGGATTTCAGGTTAATCGTTTGTCCAAATGTAGTCCAAGGTAGCGGATCTGTTCGACAGGGGTAAGAGTAACATCATTAAATGAAACTGTAGGGCAGTCAGTAGGTTTACGACGAAGGGTAAAGGTGATTTGATGGGATTAGTTGGAATTTATCTTAATCCTCCAATTACGACACCAATCTTCGAGGGTTGTGATATGGGATTGGAGATTTTGGGATACAATTAAAGGGTTATTATTAACAGCGAGCACACATGTGTCATCGACATACGTGGTGAGGATAGTGTTAGGATTGGTTGGGATGTCAGCTGTATAGACGGTTTAGAGGATGGGACCAAGGTGACCAAACTTGACTGGAAAATACTTTATGACTATCACTCAAGTGACAATACTCCCATATTAACTTCCTTGATTCCCGGTACTAATACCACTAAGCATCGGTATGCTCTTATTTGATAATGAGAGAGTTTGGATTGGAAAGAAGATGAGAGATTTTGAAAAGTGTCCCCACTTTTAATTCACAAATTTATTAATAGTTTAGTTGGAGGTATTAAAAACATCAAAACATTGCTAATTTGCACTGACTGTCAGTTCATATTTTTGGATGAAGCTGAGTTATTTCTTACTTTAAAAAAAGCAAATAAAAAATAATAAATATACATTAAAAGAAGATAGTAATAAAATAAAATAATTCATAATAAATATATCTTAGCTGTCTTATGCTGCAGCAAGCCAATTCTCGGAAGCGCACTGAATGCATCGGATAGCTAACACAATACAATAGCTCTATTGTTTCCAAAATATCACATTATTGACTCTCTCATCTCCGGAACAGAACCTGATTTAACTTTACATAGTAAAATACATTTTTTGTGAATTATATATGTTCTAGCTATAAAATTGTTAAAAATACTTCTGTCTCACATATACTTGTTAGAAAATAAACTGTTTTTATTCTCAAATAATAACAGGAATAATGTCAGGAATGTAAGGTTGGTAAGTAATTGTTAAATAAGAATCAGTTCTAACAATTAGAGTTTACTAAAATAAGCAATATTGCTACTATCTCTAAATATGTATTATCATATGATTTGTGTGATACTTATATACATAAAATAATTTAATTAAATCATTATGAAATAAATAAAATACTTTTATTTCTATCGTATATTGATATGTTTTAAAACTCAATACCCACTGTTGAGCAATGGCCTACGGAATTTTTTAATAAATTAGCATACCGTTTTAGAAGAGATTGATGGAAGTTTCACGTTCTGTGACCACAGTTCTCATGTGTTCTACTGATAATTAATCCCAATCTGATTCTGAATATATTAAACATGTAGCGAAACCCATTGGAACATTATTTTAAATTAGAACTTTACTAATTGTTTTTCTCTTTTTTAATTGATTTAACTTCTTTTTCCTGATTTGGTTTTGGTCTTCATTGGTTTAAGATTTGTGCATTATAAATAGATTATATATTGTTGTAACAGATTTGTACTATAATCAATAGTCTAATTTCCTTCATTAAACATTTTATTCATTAATTGACTTCAAATTAAATTAACAATTGTATAGTTATTAGTAAGAGCTATACAGTTATGTGTGTAATATATTAATAACAATAATATAGTCGGTCATAACATAAATATTAATATTATAAAATAAATATAACATTTCGAAGGTAAAATTACAGAATATCTTTGAAGATATTTTTCACTTACAATCATTAATATTTATTTTAAGGCACAATCATTTGTTTCCGTTTTTTTTTTCATAACATTGCTATAACTGCTGCGGTATTAATTGAAAAAAATACCAAAATAATTTTAAAAAAGTGTTTGCCGCTGTCGGATTTGAGTAATCCTTTTGTGTTAAATTGGCCGTTTATTGAGGCAAGATTTAGGTTATTTGACATTATGCTGCAACCAGAGTTGGGAAAAAAGTATTCGATTGACGAGAGAGGAATACATTTTTATTCCAAGTTTATATTCAATTGACGAGAGATGAATACATTTTTATTACAAGTTTATATTCGATTGACGAGAGATGAATACATT
>NW_027115831.1:124995-132508 GCF_000696795.3 Halyomorpha halys | reverse complement strand
GAATACATTTTTATTCCAAGTTTATATTCAATTGACGAGAGATGAATACATTTTTATTACAAGTTTATATTCGATTGACGAGAGATGAATACATTTTTATTCGGATAAAAATACGACTCAACAATCTGAATACTTTTTTATTCGGATATTTAAAATATTATTTCAATCGAATAAAAAATAAGTCGAATAGAAAAATTTAGAAAATCATATTTTTTTTACCATTTTGATTTCTAATGTATATATGAGGATTCCATTACACATTTTCAGACGAGTAGAAAACGAAAATCGTTCCTAAAATCGATAACATTTTCGTCTTAAGAAACTTATAAGAGGTTATATTAGAAATCAGAAAAGTTAAAATAAATCTATACGTGATCTTAAAATCGACAGCATTTTCGTCTTCTGCATCTTAAGAAACATATAAAAGGATCCTAATTTATTAGAAATCAGAAAATTTAAAATTAAACCAAGCGCGGTCACAAAATATATATATGTATCGCCATAGTTCTTTAAAACGAAAATGTTTCCGTTGTATAGTACATAAATGCACAAAATTTATTTATAAATGTTTTGTTAGCAAAAAAGAAGCTATATTATTTTATTAAAGCATTGTAATGATATAACCTGTAAATAAAGCCGTTTAAAAATTTAATTTTAGGGTACAGAATCAGCAAGATTAGGCCAAAAAGGACTTACAGGTATATACGATATATATTCTTACATGTATGTATATATGTTCACTGGTGCATATGCATACATGTATATGTTCACATGTATTTTTATGTATAAGCTGTTATTTCGATGTCAACTGAATGAGAAGATCAGCTGATCGAACGTATATAAAGGGATGTACCGAACGCAATAAAGCCATTTTGAAATGATTAGATGGACTTACAGTAATGCACTTACTAATTCACTTTTTTATTTCTGTTTTAGAGGGTTCGGAAAAAAAACAAAAAACAAAAAAAACAATAAAGCCATTATTTTACAGCTGTTCAATCGTATCAGATCTTATTACTCTTTCCCCTTTTTTATGTTTTAGTTTCGCCGATGCTTAAGTTATCCTCATATGTATATACGCTGAAAAATTAATTTGTTAAATTTTGTCTTTTGGAACCTTTTATTATGACCCTGTAGAGCGGGAATTCTTGGCCAGTGAAGGTAGCTAGCTACTTCCTGAACACCAGTACTTTGACGAATGTATCAGGTTAGCCGCCGAGATTATATTAGATTCCAGCAGGTATAAACTATATAATTAGAAGTTAGTTAGCACGGTATTAAATTTACTTTAATACGTTCCAAATTACCAGGTCTATATTTTCAGTCCGAACTAAAGGTTTATAGTTGTAACATGAGGAAAGGTAGCAAGTTGGAGAGGAAATCGCTATAAAAGGAAAGAAATGCCTTTCGAAAATTATAATAAGGAAACATTTTTTTTTTTCAGAATATCCTTATTAAATTTACAAAACTGGTATCGTAATAGCTTCCAAGCAATAAAAATGATTGATGTTGAATGGTGGCAATATGTGTCCAACACGAATTCACTGCCGTGTATCGAATCTCTTTAAACCACAATGAAAATATTCTCTCTCTCTCCCTCGACCATTCCAGGAGAAATTGAATTTGAATACTAACGACCCGTCGCTAATATTTATAGCTTCGGAAAATTTCCATCTACAAATAAGAATTTTATTGCTACATAAAATTTTATTAGCTTCATTTTTCTAGTTTTTTTTTCTTTGTAATAGTTTTACATTATACCTGCACTATGCCAATTTATTCATATATTCCGCTACATGACTGATACTTTTCTTTCTTAATCATAGTTATCGAATTCATTCTTCTTATTGGTTGAATTCTCTTCCTGCACGGATTCATGATTGGTATGGCTTTTTTTTTCATCTGAAGTTGGCTGTTCAATGAAATATGGTGCTAGTGTGGGAAAGGATATTGACAAGATTGTATATATATCCTATAAACCGATTGCTTATACGAGATAGGGAACATGGCCAGACAGTGGTTAATAAAGATGAATAATGCAGACTGCAGACTGCTGACCACTGCAATACACTTGGCTTATGTCCGCAAGGAAAAATCGATGTCTAATTTTAATGCCTTATAATTACATTGACTTAGCCACGGACAAATAAAGTAGGTACAAATAAAAAAAATACAATCAACAATATTTATATATGTACGTTAATCTAAAAACAACCCTTGTAACTTTTTCTACCCTACTAATAAAAATTATCATTCATTTATATTTTTTTATAACAAAAATGTTAAAATTACTTTGGCCTTGAATTTTTGAAAATACAAAAAATTTTTATTCAAAGTGGGTAGCCCCGGACAAAAATTTGGGTACCTCCCTCCTCATACATCATAGTGACCCAAACGTTTTTTGTCCTTACAAACCTGGTTCTTGAAATATTGATTTAATTGAATTTAAATACATTCTTCGTGGACCCATTCTTTATATGCATACAATGGATCCAGTCTCCTTCAAATTTACCTCCACATATGATGCACTCTTCTTGGGAAGGACTCAATGTTTTCCTTTGTTTTTAACAACGTTTTTATTTTCTTTACTCTCATTTTCTTTCACTAATCTTTTGTATCGCCTTTAAGTTTATATTTTCCTCCCAGGTCCTTTTTATAAAAGATTTTATAATCTATAATTAAATAATAGGTGTACTTACTTATTCTACCTATTAATCTCTAGGAAAATGTGATAAGACCCATAAACATTTTTTGAAGTGGATAAAAAGCACAATAACTGATCCTTCGGTGCACGCACCGTAACTGAATAGCATTTTGGTACATTTGTCTTAATAGTTGGTCATAAAATAAAATCTATATCTTCAAACGTTTATACACTTTTTTTTTTAATTTATAGTAATAGGAATAATATTAGAAAAATTAATGTTTAAATTTCATTGTTACCAGTCCTCTCTGTAATATCAACAAAAATTATTAGAAAATACCTGTGATCGCCGTTAAACACCCGCCAATGATTTATACCTTAAATATTTGGAGAATCTACTTTTTTTAATCTCAGCAATTAGTAGTTTTAGAGCTAATACGTTATTTTTTCTAAGGGGGGGGGAGTGTTTGCGGGCTATGAACTGAATGAAATGAGGATAAGTTCACTCCTTATCAATTGACAATTGGGTACTTTACCCTTATTACTCATTCGAGTTCTTGCACTCTGCTGTTCGAAGAGCAATTTCTACCTGGCAGGGCTTCAGATATCTCTATTCATTTGGAATAAAATAACTAGCGAGATCGGTTTAATTCTTAAAAACTGTTGCATTGGCCTTCGTTCATACAATTATGTGGAGATAGTAGAGGCTTATTTGGATAAACGATAAAAAATATCTCTAACAATTTGTGTAAATGTTCAATTAATCTGTGAAATTCTTTTTGTAGAGATATTTTCAAATTCTATCGGAATTATTACTCGGATTGACAATTGACAATCTTTAACGAGCTGAATAATGATTTGGTCTCCTCCCGCCGCTTGTGAAACCCGAGGAGGTAGGTGATGTAGTGGGCTAATTGGCCTCCCCCCTCCCCTCTCAGGTAACAACTACACTTGCAACTGACTAATTAACAGCGTAGAGTGGTTAGTGACAGCACAACTATATAAATTAGAGGGAGTTAACTAGTGTAGTGGTCCCTATTTACTTGCCTATTCGGAACCCCAGCGATTCGTATATGTCCAAAGTCGATTTGTTATTTGATTACTTTATTCCTATTTGTTTTTTCAATGCTATTGGAAGATAGAAACTTTTTTTGAGATAGAATATGTTATAAACACTGCAAATAAATCTAAATAATCCATCGGAAATTTACACAATATCTGTTTATATTTAATAAAATGACTTTATTGTATTTCTTCTTCTTTCCACATTGAAGTAACCTTGCATGAGTTGCATATATGAGTATATTTATTTAGGTGAAATCAGAAATGAGATGTAGACAACTTTTCTAATGTTTATATTATCATCCCCGGTACGATTGCTGCATCTTGAAGGTCTTTCGTATCTTTGTGAATGCTACCGACCCATCTGGTTCTTGGCCTTCCACGTAGTCTTTTTCCAATTATACTACTATTCATTGTTTTATATAGGCGTCCTGATGGATTTCTTCTAGGCACATGTCCCATCCATCTTAGCCTCCTTGCCTTCATATCACGAGATTGACTGACTGATCAGTCTCTGCAAGCAGTTCACTGTAAGTTCTTATCCTCCATGTGTAGAGACTCTGATTCCAGTTCCATCCGGTTGTGGTTCAGAGGATTCCTTTCAAATCTGTTGATTCTGTTTTTTAGGGTGCTGGTTATAGCCCAGGTTTTGCAACCGTATACTAAAGCTAGCTTTATCATGGCAGTGTACACCTTACGCTTCAGATATTTAGACATCTCTCAGGATTTCAGTATTAACAGGGAGAAGAAGGGTCAGTTTGGTCTTGTTATACGCTGGTTAATCTCAGTCGTTTGATCATTTATTGAGTTTATTGTATTGCCGAGGTATTTAAAACTATCTACTTTCAGAAACGATTTGCCATCTGCATATTCCAGGTCGTAAAGGTGGATTGTTCGGGTTACGATCTTATACTTGTTTTTATCGTCATTTATTTGCAAGCCGACTTCCTCTGTTTTGTTTGTAGTATTTGCAGGTACTTTCATGTCATCTTGGTTATTTCCTAGAACCGTAATGTCGTCCGTGTATGCAAGAATTTTATGTTTCACCCCAAAGTGCACCCTTTCAGTTTCGCGTGATGTTCTATTCACTTTTTCTTGGGCCAGGTTGAACAGGATTAGGGAGAGTCCATCACAGTCCTTTTTGACTTCAAAGGCTTTAGATACTTCCCCTTATATCAGATCTCTGCATTTAGGATCATTTGAGCAACTATCATACCAGCTTCCTAAAGATCCCTAGTTCAGCATGATTTTCCTAAGCCAGCTCATGTTAAGACGGTTTGTTTTTATGTTAACCATTACATTTTATTTTAATTCTTAAAACTCTAATGGCCTTAAAACTCCCCCATGGATCACGATACACACGAAGAGGTTTTTTTTACACTAGGGGGTAAGAGTTGTGGCCATGTGGGTTGGTCAATGACCAGTTGGCATCACATCTGCTGTGGTCAGCATCAGGGAAGCTCGTTCCTTTCCTCAGTATTATAGGGATAGGGGTCTTATGGTTGTTCCCAACTTTTCGGCTCTTCAGTGTTTGTTTTCTCCATGCTTTTTTTTATTGGTTTGTTATTATATCGTGTCCATAAAAAATGTGATATCATAAAAATTTGTAATGTTACTATTAACGTTTATCTTTAGGACGTTATAATTTCGAACGTGCCTAACGTAAAGGTTATGTTTCATCAATAACATTTTTTTTTAAATTATCGTAATCAATATTTTATAATTTTAAATTTATTTTAAAAAGCTAATAGATTATATGAAATCACAGGATGGAATCGATTATGGAGTCGGGATATGGATGTTAGACGGGTTTATGTTTGTTAAAATATTTATTATGATAAACAAATTTTAATTGTAAATAAAAATTTTTAAAAAAATGATAATTTTGGATATACAATTTGTGCAATGTTATATCTATTTTAATTTAATTTATCTTCATATTATATTATTCTTTGGGGCATTGGATCGCTGTGCTGAACAGTATGTCTGTAAAACTTTGTTCATGGTTTCCCAGTAAATGGTTTCTTAGTCTGGCCAGGTCTGAACGAAAGGTCCTCTTTTATAATCATCAAAAATTCAGAATGATATTATCCTAATCATGATTTAAATAAAAAAAAAGTTTTTCTTCAATATTTTTTTAACAATCTTTTATTCAATTAAGTTTCTGGTCTTCTTAAATAATTTATTACTATTTAACTTGCCCTTTACAAATTTATGAAAATAAATCACTTCGTGAAATTTGACTAACATAATCTAGAATTAATAATTACCGTTCACAAATATATGTCGATTACTTTATTTCTGGCAACAGTATACTATAAAGTGATAAAGATTGAAGAATTTATTTAGCAATTTTCGGCTCTCACAGCTTTTTCACTCTTGAAAATTTTGGGAAGCGGTTGTTTAGGATAAATTAGTAACAAATTTCTTTTAAAAATTCCATCAAAGGTTAATTTCACCAATTCGACCACTTATTACATAAAACAGTGTATTTCTTAGTTAGTACCTGATGATGCATCGTGAGTCTGTTTAAAAAACAAATGAGAATCGTTTAATGACACTTTCAAAATGAAATATGTTGGTGAGGCACAATGGCAATTGTTTAAAATAAAATTACATATAATTTGAACTATTATTCATTATGCATCATTTCTCCACATTTTGACTATCTGGAATTTGAAATTGGCAGATAAAATTAAGATTGCCCCTGGATTGGCCAGTTGGCCCAATTTTTCAAGGAAAACACCTTCATAATTGTAGGAAGGTACATTATTTTTCAATACACAAAATAAAAATTTCTTCTTAAATTCAGGTAAACTGTCAGGCTCTAATGGCAATTCCTTTAGTTCAGTGACGCATATTGGGGTTGACTCCTCGGTATGAAGATCAAGTATACGGATTAATAAACCAGTGTATTGTCAGTATTCGTATAAGTATTAATGACCTAGACACTATCCAAGAAATACGAGTTGGATCTCCTTACCCTCGAGAGAATTGCTTTCAGAATTTTCATTCTAGATCAGGAATTCAGTAATGCATTGAGAGGCCTAGAAAAGCAGAAAAAATAGAAAGCTATTTGACCTTTTTAATATACTTCATCTTATTGGAGGTCATCTTAAAGATCTATAATTGACAACTATGGGACTGTATAGAACGGAATATTTGTTTCTTGTTGTGGTTAGTGAGTTAGAATTAATTGGAATGAAAGTGTCCACTCTATTAAAACTTTTTTAAAGACAAATTAAATATTTTAGCAGACTAAAAAAATCAAATTAGCATTTCTACGAATGTGATTAATCTTTTCTAATGAAGGCTTTCAGGATAAAAAATGTACGGTCCTTTCAAAGGTGTAGGGAACACAATACAGTACTGGATTTTTTTTCTATATAGAATGAATTTCAGACAAAAAGTGCTCTCTGTGGTCAAATGAAAAGAACTACTCAGGGCGGATTTAGGTGGTCCGTGAGTCAAGCCACGTGAAAGAAGGCACTCCTTTGTTACTCGAGTACTATCTTGTCCCACCCACTGTGGAAACGGGTAACCTATTGTCATAGAGTCATTGAGTTCATATTTTGCAGAGGAGTACCTGGTTACCTGAATATATTAACCTTCAGTCGGAGTTTGCAGTGTATTTACTACTTTTTAAAAAAAAACATCCAATTATTATACTTCAGCTTCAGGTCTAGAATCATATTGACCTAAGGTTAAACAACCGCCTGTGTGACCACAATTGATGCAGAATCTTTTACCGAAAATAAAAGGACTAAAAAGCAGAAGGATGAGGAAAGAAGGAAAGGCAATAAAAAA
>NW_027115831.1:113734-124900 GCF_000696795.3 Halyomorpha halys | reverse complement strand
TATACGAAATTATATTTTTACTGTCTAATACTAAAATTTTCCACACAATAAATAATAGCAATATGAATAAGTAATAGTAATATGAAATCTATCCTTAGGATATTTAAAAAAAAAAAATAATTTTGGCAAAATAAAGGGTTAATAATTAATATGAATGAAATTAGGCTTTACTTAAAAAAAGTAAAACTAATTGTTTGTTGTATAAATGCTGTATGGCTAGATTTTGCCAATTTGGTTGACTAATTTTAGTGTTCTGTAAAGAAGATCTTATCTGTCTTAGAAAGTAGGATTTTTTTAAAAATTACATTTATTAACATTTACAACTATAATTGTATGAAGATACACCTTTGATGTTAGAAAATAATATTTAAAAAAAAAAAATACAGTTGTAAACTTTCTTCTTGCCATCCAAAGGAAAAATAACAGATTAAATTATTTTTTTCTTATATCACTCTTTTTTTTTATGAAAATGAGCATTATTTATAAATAATTATAATAAAAGGTATACCTTGACAAAAAATTACTTCTCATTTGTGTAGCAAGAGTCAAGGCGACCAAACTAGGTATTTCTTTTTAGCCCTATCACTTAGCAGTGAAAGCCATAGGAGGCATACACTTTTAGGACCTTACCGGACCCTCAGAACTTCAATACACTTTTTCAGAAAAGGCTGGGAAGGACTGCTACTTCAGTATTCAAGGTGGATTATAGGAATAATTTGAGGTAGATAGGGATTATGTTTAAATATTAGGATGGCGGATAAGGTTCTGATGAAACATTTGAATAGAATATGGACTAAATATATAATATAGAGTTGTATTTCACGTAATAATAGTGACTAACGGCCGCTGATAGGACTGAGAATATTGTCTATATTAAAGTGTATTAAAATTTAGCTAGTCTCAACTGTTCAAAGCTATGGAGGTCCAAATAATTTTTAGAATGATATTTTAAGTTTGTGATTTGTCTCAATTAAAAGTTTAGACTTTCTGTTTAATAAAGTTTATATTTTACATTATTGTTGGTTTAGTTTTAATTAGTTCATTATTTAGATTCTAGGTTCTTTAATATTTCTTCTTGTAAAGGAAGGCAGGACAGCTCAATGAATAAGGTACCATGCAACTAACTCCAATGACCCAGATTCGAATCCAGCTGTAGCAGAGAATTATTTATTCTGTTACTGTAATGTTGAGTCAACCCTGCGGGTTCGGAAGCTATCTGGGGTCCACCCAGCTTCTATAAATTGGGTAATCTAAATTGGTGAAAAATCTAGTGAGTTTTAGTGGGCCTAATTTTGAAAAAATCATCCCTGCACTATCTTACAAAGTAATTAACCCCTGATCCTTAATGGGTTTTAGTGGTACAGATTTTTCACTTGAATTTTTGAATATCAAATCAAAAATATAAATAAAATTTCATTAGGCTAAAAATAAAAAAAAAGCAAGCTCAGTTTCCTTAGTAATTTTTAGGTAGGAAGTAGTTTTAGGTTAAAATATGGTCAAAATAGACTAAGTATTTTATGGTATGTAGGAGATTTCAAATCAATGTAGCTCATTTAGTAAATTATCAAGTGTTCTACAACGTGATTAACAACTATTTATAAACAATTATCGCCCATTCTTTGACTTCTACTACTATGTCTACCTTGCTAATTTATTACCTGAACCAAGATCAGCTTTATATTTAGATATAGATTTTTAATAACAGTACCACCATGTTTCTGAATATAGTTACAGAACCCTTGTAGAAAAAGGCTTGACGTGTTGAAGTATGTTTCATAGATCTTTTAACACGTTTTCAGTAGTTCTCTTCAGAAAGCGAAGTTTATTTCAATTGATATTCACCTCACGTATATCTAGCTTACTAACAAGTGTATGAAGAACTTTAAACGTTTAAAGAACACGAAAACTCAGAAGTTTTTTTTTTTTTTTTAAACCAAACTTTGTCATTTGTTTAGAATGTAGAACGCAAGCGTACCTCTCTTTTCTTAGAAAATTCTGGTCTAACATTCTGGTCCTCCTTAAATCTTTTTCAGTTCAGCTAACAAGAGTTTTTTTTATGGTGATAGTTGGTGAATCTATTTTATTTCAGTTCCCTATTTAAGGTGTACATTGATTTCTTCAGCAGGTTGGGTTGGAAAACTATCATCCTTAGAGTTTGTCCTGATAAATTAATCATCAGTGAGTAAAATCTTCACTTAGAATTTTCGCTGGGTACTTTGATTTCTTCAGCTGGTTAGGTTGGAAAACTATCATCCTTAGAGTTTGTCCTAATAAATTAATCATCTAGTAAAATTTTCATTTTAATCGAAACTTCAGTTCTATTGTTATAATTTCTAGAAACCCAGTTAAAAATTCTTTAAAAGATTAATTAAAAAAAAACAAACACACAAGCAGTTATACTAGGATAAATTGAATTTTGAAAAAAAAGCTCATTAATCTTGTTAGTATTTTTTATAATTATTTAGTGCCAACAAAGGTGTAATAAATAATAGCCCTTGCAATGTTATTAAAGTCTTTACCATATGTGCTAATACTTGGCCCGGGTCGGATAACTTTTCGCAGCTGGTTAGTAGATACCACATGTTGAAGGGACCTATCCTAGCAACAGGTATTACCTGCTGGCTTTGTCGGTAGGCAGTTCAATTATAGTTTATACACAACACTTGTAGTCCCTTGTAACGTATTCTTCTTGCGCGTGGCTAATGATAGCCAATGAGAAATAAGATTCGGAAAAGGTAACGACCATACGAAGGAAAGGGGGACCGGTCAGGAAAGAAGCGGGTACAGAACACAAGAAGGTAGGAGAGGGGCTAGAGAAGAGGATGCACTCCGTGGAGAAGTCTTAAGAAGGGCTAATTAATAAGACCTGGAACGCCAAGGGTTTGGCACAAGACGACGTACACGGCTAAGACAATCCACGACATGCATCACCCAAATCAGCAGCTATTTAGATATATTCAGTAATAATTTATAATGTAACAATATTTTATGGCAAAACATTTTTCTGAATCATTCAATCATTTTATTATTTCATTGCAGTCATTATGTAAATAAATACTTTTTTTTTATATATATGTTATATTTACAATGGTAAAATATTTTATAAATAAGTATAAAGATATATAATTGGTAACATGGTAAACACAAAAGCCTTTGGAAAGGAATTAAATAATAATAATAGTTTTGCGGTACTCTTAATTAATTAATATAAATGTATATATATTTGGATAGTTGCCTTCAGCAATTATCCTGGCATCCCAATCGACAACAGGTATACATAGCAGATGATCGGTATGAAACGAATTTTGAGGACGCCATCTTGTTTACAGTACCACAACTGCTTATGGTGGTCAAATTGATAATTTTGTTTATTATTTTTATTGGTTTCCAATCCTTGGAATCGAATCTTGATATAACTAAAGAGTTAACAATTTAAAAAAAATGTCAGTTTTATTGTCCCTTGCTTGTTACACAAAGGGGCTCTTTCAGGAATTCACCAGTTTCTTCCTTTGACAAGAATATTTAGCATTCATGTCTTCATTCGTCCATATAAAAACTCGAAAGGAATCAGAAAATATCGGAATCACTCATTCCTCTAAAAAGTTTCAAATATATTTGTTTCCGAAGAATATATTAAATGGAATATTTTAACACACCTTTTGATTTTTTTTTTTTTTTTAATATTCTTTCTTAAATTCTATTGGTTGATTTATGAAACTTTTATGATTCACCAGAATTTACTCACTTTTCCGACAAACTGTGGTCAAATCTTTCATTATGTTGTGTTATGGTAAAATTTTTACATGTAAAGCAGCAATTCTTAATTTAAAATTATTTGAAAATGTTTATATTGAAGATTTATTACAGTTTAGCTGCTGGTATGTTCCTTGCAGTTGCAATGAAAATGCAAAGAACACCCCGAAAAATCCGAACAGTTCGACCTTCTATATATATACAATAAGTAAATTTACTGTAAGTGACATAGTGACATGATACAATCTATATTTTAATGTGCTTATTTACATGGGGTAACATCAATACAAATAGTATACATTTCTTTGTTTGTCCAAACACCATTTGGATTTTTTTAAAGGTAAAGCTTAATAATTATGGAAACCTTCGGGTGTCTTCCAAGAATTCATTAAATTTATCTTTAGATTCAAAATAGGTTTCTCACGATTATACATTGTTTGATTTATATTTTGACTTCTTTTTTAACACTAAAAATATATTTATCAATGAAATTGTGTAATAAATTACATCAATTCAGCCTCACCGCTCTTTATTAATTTATTTTACATCTCCAACGTTTCGTTCAATATGGCTATTATCGAGGATAATCTTAATTTTCAGTTTAGCGCACTTTCAGACTAACTTATCAAAACTATTTAATTCAATATAGGAGACAAGTAATATGATGTTGATAAGTTTACCTGAAAATGTATTAAGTATTGAATTATATAGATGGCAAGTATAGGTTATTGACTACATTGTATTAAACTTAGTAATTAATTCAGTGATTAACGTGAAGCTGTGAAATTGAAAACTAAGATTCTACTTGATAATTTTCAGGTTGGCCGAAACGTTGAAGATGTAAAATAAATTAATTAAATGTTTTGAGGCTGAATGGATCTATTTCATTATAATTCATAACTATAATATTTATTCTGTATTTCACTAACGATTAAGTATCTATAAAATCATTTGATATTTCTAGAGGGGGCTGGAAAAGTAGTCAATAAATGGCCGAAATAGGAAAGGTGTTTTTATATTGTAGAACATTATGAAATTAATAGTATTCCAAAACTTTTGTTTTTCGGAAAAAATTAAAACGACTGTCAAGGGAGATAAAATAATTTAAAATTTTCTATTCTTACCTAGACATTATATGTCGCTGATTTCAGTTACTATGGCATGTATATATAATACTGTAGTATCGATCTCTTAACTGGCTTTAAAGAGCGATGGATTTTGACGTATGAGGTATTAAAAGAAAAGGAATTTCGTGGAAAAGTTACGAATCTTAAAAAACGACTCAGAAAGTCTAGAGCTAAAAGGTATTTTAAAAACGTGAGATGTTTAAAAACTCTGACAGAGATAAATTGGTTGATCGAAACGTTAAAATACAATTTTTACAATTTTAAGGATTTATTCGCAAAAATTAATACCCTAATACATTCCGAGGGGCCCAAAAACGTGTTTTAAAGCCCAAAAATGAACATTTTTTGAGATACTGCACGAATTAGGTACGGTTACAACTTTCTACAAGCTACATCAGAATAATTTTCACTATTGTAGAATCATCAATTGATACCACTTTGATTTTATCTGCTACATAGCAATGATACAGAAAATTAGTGGCAGATTAGTAGTTCGTTTCCTTAAAAATAATAGGTCCTGGTAGTAACATTTTAGCAATTGCATGGTTATTCAGAGCATTTAGATTGATGCCGTTTTTCAATTTCAGGCGCTTTTTAAATATTGCTCGATCTTAAAGTCTCTCCTTCCCGTTTTAAGCTAATATTTCAGGGTGGGTCCGGCGGGGAAGGATAGCCGTTTTTTTAGTGTTATGACCTCCTCTTGTGAGATTGTGACATGTCGTTCATCGACCAACCTACTCTCTATAATTGCCTGTATCAAAAGTCAGATAAGTAAGGCTACCATGAAGGGCGGTAGTGGAGGGTTTGATGCCGTTTTTCAATTTCAGGCGCTTTTTAAATATCAATAAATATTCTCAAACAAGAATTAAAGATTATTACATTAATAAACGTGGTGAACGTTGATGTAATGAACATGGAATTAGATTTTCCAAACTTCAGTAAATAAAATATTCTACCAAAAAAAAATAACCTCCCACACAAATATCCTGAAGGAAGGAGTATAATAGAGGAGTTAGCTCCCAAGAAGCGTGAAGCCAAAAACGCAAGCAATATGATGAAGTCTAAGAGCGTGGCAGAGGAGTAGGCTTCTGAGCAGAGGGTTTATTCCAATCCAATTGGGTTATACGGGTTACTACCGTCCTGCCAGCTTGTTACCCTGCAAAAATATAAAATCATTTTAATAAATTAATCAATAATTTAACATATTTGGGTTTAAAATTTTATCAACATTTGAAATTTTCGACGAACATCAATAAGAAAATAAAATTAGTGAGACCGGAAGCTTGTAAATTTACTCCAACTTATTAATCCACTTTAAGTTGCTAATTTATGAATGCATGTTAAGGCAATATTATATGAGAAGATTATGAGCCGCCCCGCTAAGACCCACCGAGGAGTGACGGTCCTAAAACACTTTTGAAATATAAACTTAAAACGGAAGGGGAAAGTTTAAGATACTTAGATCGATCAATATTTAAAAAGGGCCTGAAATTGAAAAACAGTGTGAGGGTGTATAATGAATCTCATTTTAAGATTAGCTTCCACAGTGCCACCGTTGCCATGAGAATCATACGCGACAATGAGTGATGGCCTAAATTATTCAACTAGATAGTTAAATGAAATTATTTATAGTTGTTTATTTTTTTTTTTTTAATGAATGGCTCAACAAATTTCTTATTTTCATGTCTCATATTAAATGCCCATAAGTTTCCACCGAAAATTCGTGGCCTGCCTAAAACATCCGTGCTTTTATAGTGAATCTTAACTGTAAAACTGTAATATTTTACAGTGGTGCCTCGTAACTACTTATTATTTAAACTGACACTTAAAGATAGTCTTTACAACCTTACCAATTGTGTGTTTAAAATAAACCTTCTTGATAATATTATATTGTTTATACGAACGAGTATAATATTGCTTATAGTTCGAAGGGGAGAAGTAAACATATGTAATGCGAGAGTTCCCGTAGTAGTAAATTAGTTCTTAATTATTCCAGTATCTCTTAAGAGTTCCCTCTTAAACTGCTACTGTCACAAGTAAATAGCCCCTCCCCCTCCACAGTGGAAATATTCCATTTTTACAGTCCAATAGAAGGAAGGACATTCCTCCTTTGTCCTCCGAAACTGGGGAACGGAAAGAGAATGAACGGCCTGTCCCGAGCAATGGGGCCATTTGGTAAATATTCTGTGTCTCCATTTCCGTTCCGACTTTTTTATTATTATTTACTTAGAATGATGATATTGAATAGGTCTGTTCTTATTATTTTAGTAATACATTTTGTAATATTATGAATTATTTATATCATTATTATCTTAAGTTGTTATTCTAAATTATTATGTCTTATATCATATTAACAAAGAAAAAACAAGAAAAAAGAAAACATTATAACCATTCCTCTCAGTTGTAAATCTCATAAAAATATTTTTTTATTACCAACTATCAATCAGAAATACATAGCTAATAGAAAGTTTAAGTAAAACGGCCGAAGATTATTTATTTTTCAAATATAATTTATACATTATCTAAAAATAGAAGTAAAGTAAAATAATTAAAAATAGGAATTATTATGCAGAAATATATCCACATAAAAATAAATTAAAATTATGTATGGATTTAAATTTTTTTGTAATTCACTGAAAGGATGAAGAAAATTAAAAACAATAAACGGTTCTTCTTCGAAAACAAGTAAACTATTAATTAATGTTTCACACATATTGTTCAACAAGATATAGCAAAACGAGGAAAGGAGATGAAAAACACAACAAAACTTGCGATTGCTTTTTCCTGAATTTCGCAACCACTAGTTGATGTACTTCCTTCCACCCTTTTCGTTCCTTTTAACAATACTTATGTGCCTTCATCACTTATTGTATGATAATAGTGTTTACTTAATCCGTAGTTAAAATTAATGAAAAGATGACAAACTAGGTTAATTCGACTAATTTTATTGACATGAACAGAACAAAATTAAAAGTCTGGAAGTGAAGTGCCAATTCATAGTTAACAATGTCTTTGAGGATGGCCAAGTTGAACATTTCAAGTATTAATAAAGTGTATTTGAAACTTAATTTGGGTACAATTAGTTTTACTTAAACAATAAAACCATTATCGAAGAAGCGACTAGACTATTTTATATAATATATGAAATACTTCAAACAGAAAAAAATGTTTTTGTCAGATATGCCACTGTTCAAGACAAGCAGCAATATGGTTCTACTGTTGTTTGACTAGCCGACCCAGGACCACAGGATACCCCCAGTAATTTCTTATTCTTTAATGACCATATATTTATTATTTATATTTAATGTGGCTTATTTTTCCGATTTTCTTATCGGTATAGAAATGCTAAAAGAAAAGAAATCACGTTATATAAATCGATTTTGAACAAATAAACATCCAGTTCTGAGATAGTCAAGAGTTTATTGGTTGTGAAGGGGAAAGTGACTGGAGGCTTCCAGTGATTAAATACATTTTCAGGAGTTCCCTCCCTGGACACTGGGTGGTTTTGTTCCCGGACATTGGTAAATCATGGAGCAGAACTTTCTGCCTCTGAAATAGAACTGTTTGGCTAACTGTTTTGGGTCACAAAACCCCACACCCTTCCGAACAGAATTAAACATATTCTCATCCATCATTGGAGCTATTTTGTTAGTGGAATGGTTTAGCTGCTTCAGATCTACTGTTTATTTTTAAGTAATTATACATTTTACCGTAAATCTTGTCGACCAATAAGTGAAAGATATTTAATTACAATAAGAAAATTAGTATATATGTACAACTTTAGGGGCTCGGTACATACTTTATGATCGTGAACCCTTTGTCGCTGATAGAATTCTTGTTTAAAATTTGTGAGGAAAAGTGAGGACATTCAGGTAGATTCATTTACAACATAAATATTTTGAGACCAGAATAAAATCTCATTAGAGACAGATCGGTTAGTATGTGGGTTCATCGTATAATATATAAAAGAGATCCAGATAAATGTTATGGACACTTATTATAGGTTATATGAGGTGGTCAGGAGGTCTCGCTGCTTAATGCCCTATCACCTTCTTCTTGCCACTTCGCTTATCCAGGTTAAGTCGAAGTGTTGGTGGGCGAAATGGTTTCTCTCAAACAGGGTCTGGCTAGTACCCCTAATGCAGTCCTGTTGGAAGGGCAGTCAGGTACTGGGGAGAATGTCACTGCATGTTCGATCCAAAGGGAGCGTACTGACGTGGATTCTTAGAGACTTTTCGATGTAAGCTGCCAAAGGGAGTAATAAAAAATGAGACTCTTGACCCAAATTTATAACCCTAAAAAATTTAGTTCTGTAAATCCGACAATCCGTTTTTCGGTTTTGTGGCAGTTATACCTACTTATTATCAAAATTAATTTATAATATTAGTTATAACGAAGTAAAATTTTTTTTTGTGCGTGTTAATGTTTACATGATTTAAAATTTTGTGGGGGTATCTCTAATTAAAAAAAATCCTAGATCCAATACACTACCAATTAAGCCCAAAAAACATTGTTTGCGTGTGTGAAACCAGAATTGACCTGCTGAATGGCAAATATTCTTGATTAAAGCCAACAAAAATTTGATTTTGAGTCAGATTTTAATATAAAATATTACTGACTGAAATAAAAATATTACTACTACGTTAATAGGCACTATGTATGAAGTATATTGTAGTAGGGGTAAAACTATTACTGCTAGGCTGGCGTTTCCCTTATCTGCTGTTATGAAGAGGAGAGGTGCGCAACACTTTTTTTTAATGTTTTTACATCATATTATAATATAATTTAATTTTATGTTATTTATCTGATTAATATAACGGCCATCAGATAGTTGTCGCGATGATATAAAGGCTGGGGGCCCCAAAGCTTATTATTCTTGCTCTTAAATTAAATAAAATTTTCAAAACTCTAAACAAGACATTCACTAACATTATATAATTAAATTTAAACTGAATGGTATAGGATGAATTACTATATTATTTTCACACATAGAGAATTAAAAAAAAAAATCATTCTCTTTATATAACAGATTTATCACACTGAAAAAAAAGGAAAAAGAAATATGGAGGTAGAAATATAAATTACAAAAATATGAACGAGGACTCAGATCCGTTCCGATAAAATAATATATACACATTCCCCTCAATGTTTTGGCTTGCTTTAGGCCCCGAATTGCCGGAGGCTTGTCGGGAAATATTTTCGCTCTTAGAACACACAAGGGAAAATGGGATATTGATGGGTGTTCTTTGGCACAATATTCTTCATTCTTGGAGTATTTCCTTTTTGCCGGAATTAAATTGAGTTTGACTTTACGTATCGTGTAGTGAGATAATGATTACTATTTGTCTTGATAAATAATGTATTTTAAGTTTCTATTTATTTTCTAAAACCCGTTATGGGGGAATATTTATGTGTATACATATATAATTTGGATTTAAATTTAAAAGAGTAGTTTCTGCATCTAAGGAGTGGGGAGTTACGATTAGACTATGAATTATGAATCTAATGTATCCATGGGCCCTTATATCTCTGATATATTGAAAAAATGTTTTACATCACATATCCACTACATAATATATCAGAACACGAGTTGAAATAGATTTTTGGGTCTCATGGTTTATCCTGATTACCTATCTTTTCACCAAAATAATTATAGTAAGCAGTTCTCACCAGTAGGCTCTGAATTCGTTTAGGATCTATGAATGTATTATTGTCACTAATGTAACAAAAATTATTATAATTTCAATAATAATTAGTATAATATTTTTATAAAATAACATATATATAAAATTAAAAAATAGAAGTCATGTTTATAAGTGTTAACCTTAGTAGCTGTTTACAAAAATCAGAGAGTAATAATATCCATATTTTTATTTTATTTTTTTAACTTTAATTAAAATAATAAAATCTGCAACCCTCAAGGACAATAATTATTAAGGCTGTAAGTTCTCAATCATACTGTATGTACATATTGGATAAAGAGAACATACATTTTTTTTTTAATTATTTATTTATTGTAATTTACAACTGTACAAAATAATACAATAGGTAAATATGTAGTATGTTTCATAACTTACGATTAGACTGAAAATATCACTTAAAATAAAAAGGGGTTCGGGCAGAGTAACAACACACGGCTACTGAACAACTAACTTTATTATTAGATTCCTCTGGTATATATAGACACAGGTTGTTGACAAACTTAAATACTCTTAATTCTATTAATACAAAGTTTATATTATTGTTTATAGGTCATATATACAGCTAACTCCCTCCCTCCAGTTCC
>NW_027115831.1:105443-108485 GCF_000696795.3 Halyomorpha halys | reverse complement strand
AGCAGTTTCTTGTCGTTTCAGTCTTGTGTGTGGATTCCAAGTAAGTCTCTTGTCAAGATGGAGTCCTAAGTATCGAATCTGTTCAACAGGCGTTAAACATAAATTTAAAAAATAAAATAAGAAAAGTAAAAACTAATATGGATAGTAATAATAAGAAATGTAACATAAGAAATAAAATAAGAATAATAAAAACCAAAATATATAATCATAATAATAATAATTTGCATAAGTATTTCATAAAATCTGTACCACTACAACCCATAAAGGTTCAGTACTTTGTAAAGAAATACTGTTACTAGACCAACGGTTGTGTAAGGAGGTGATTTTATCAGAATCACGTCCCACTGCCAGTTTTTTACCCAATTTAAGAAGCCGAGTTTACCCCAGGATGGCTCCAGAACCCACAGGAGTTTACTCACGGCTGCAATGAAATTACTAGACCAACGGTTGAGCAAGGAGGTGCATTGGTCAGAATCGCGCTCGACCGTCCGATATTTACCCAATTAATTAAAGAGTACTTAATTAATGAGGCTGGGTGGACCCCAGAAGGGCTCGAGAACCCACAGGGTTGACTCACGACTACAGTGTAACAGAAAATAATTTTCTACCAGCGCTCCCTGTGGTATTTTAATATTTAGGTAAAAAAAAATATACATTTTTTCCTGCCATGAATCTCTAGAGGCTTTCCAAGGATTATCACCTTGTTAAGGGTAATAGTACCTTTAATTGATCGTATTTATAAAAAAAATCACAAATCCACGAACCAAAAATTTTTCCATATTTTGGTTCAACTTTCTCTTTCATATTTCAGAAAATGTGCACCAGCACAATATTTTACCTTGTTGTAAAATGTTTGTTTAGGTTGTTAATACATTATTCTTAATCAGATTGTTGTACCTTTCGAAGGGTTATCTGAGAGTTTCACAGTTGGTCCAGCTTTTTCTTGGGAGAAAGAATAATAAATATCTTGTGATTCCATAACTTGTTGCAGTGTAATAATTGGGCCTTTTTTTATCCTAGTTTGTGATCCCTTGTTCGTCACCATTTTGTAGGATCCGAGTAGTTTTTTTTAGTTGTATATAACACAAACAAAACTATATTATAGACAAAATAAAAGTAATTTTTTATGAACAAATTTTGAGTATAGAATTTGCAAATTAATGAAAAGTTTAATTATTTAATGTAAAACAAGAGAATTCCTATTTTATCTTTATAATGTATACGCCTAACCACACCATGTTGACGGCTCAAAACAGATTAAAATATTAGTTAGGAAGTAGAAACTAAATCTGTTGCATGCAAATTGGTCGAGTGTGGTGGACGGATACTAGATAGGCTGTGTGTGACAGATTTGGCTTGTCAATCAAACATTCCAGATTTGATAGCTTTCATGTCGTTTTCTGTACGAACTAAATAAAATAAGCAACCTGGGGCTTGGTGGCCTTATATTAAATAGGTAGCAATTGTCTACATTTATAAAATATATATTTCTGAAATGTTATTCATCGTACTAGTATTGTTTACTTATAAGCATTATTATATAATTAATTCACTTAGAAATTAAATAAATATGCACCCACATGACCCTGCTTGTCATTAACCAAGGATGTCCTCGAACAACTTCTCTTTTCCCTTCTACGCGGAAAGGAATAACAGATGTAATATTACAGTAATCAGTCTTTTAGAGTACTTATTCCACTATCACATTTAATTGGTCTGCTCGGTTGATTGTACAAAAGGCGGTAAAAAAGTTACCTTTTTTTTTACCCTCTTCTTGACCATCTCTGAAATACAGGGAGAGGAGTTAGGTGGTATCCAGCATATTACCGCCCTATTCTCGCTATAGAGGGAGTCTCGAATTATCATTCCTTAGGAACTCCATGAGATAAAAGTTAACAAGCCCAGGCATGAACGACCCCGCTGCAATTTCGAGGTATACACGCCTTAATATACTCACCTTCAGGAGCCTTACACGTATAATTAATTACATACCAGATTACACAGCACCTTTTTCTAAATATACGTTGCTAAATATTAGCTACCGTATGAGGGAATGAGGGCACAGTAGGAAATAGTACAAGAGCCGGGAAGAAAAAAAGGCAGTTATCTCACCCCAATTTTTGATTACTTTAATGAAAAATATGTATAATTAATAGTCAAAATTGGTGTCTACCAAGTATAGGTAGGGGATTCAAAATGGCGGTTGTTTCAAAACAACAAAATTAATTTTTCATTAGGAGCTCTATATCTTAAAAACTATCAACAACACTAGAAAATCTTAGAGAACATTATTTAAAGAAGAGTAAATTTGCTGAAATATTAGTCCTAAAAGAGCTATTTACGTCTAATAGTTCCTGAGATATAGCTTTTAAAATGCAAAATTTTAAAATCTACTGAAAGATTAGTAGTTAGTTAATTAATTTTGAGAAATCTATATCTCAGGAACTATGTGATGTACAGATGTCTATTAGCACACAAGTTAAATCTAGTTTAATGGACCATAGCTTCGTAGGAATAGCAGTTTTCATGAGATTTGCTAAAATAAATTGATTTATAGTTATTCGGACAGTAAGTTTGATTTATGAAAAAATTCATTTCGGAAACCATTGGACGTACAGATATCTGGCAGCGCTCAAATTAAAGCTAGTTAAATTTACTACAAAATAGTTAATTATGTTTATCTTTGTAGGAGTAGTTGTTTTTATGATATTTGACAAAATAAACTAACAAAATGTTAATTTCTAGTTGTTCGTATAAAATGTCGGACTTTTGAAAAAATATATCTCTAGATCCATAAGACGCACATATGTCTGCCAACACTCATAATATAAGTAGTTTATGACACTTATCTTCGTAGGGGTTGTAGTTTCATATATGAATATAGATTTGGCAAATGAAAATTTGTCCGAACAACTATAAATCAATTTATTTTGGCAAATTTCATGTAAACTATTACTCCTACAAAGATAAACTACTTTATAGCTCATTAAACTAGCTTTAATTTGAGTGCTAATAGACATCTGTACGTCAAATGGTTTTAGA
>NW_027115831.1:80269-104528 GCF_000696795.3 Halyomorpha halys | reverse complement strand
GTTGCCGATTTGGCCAGAATCAGATACCGTTCCTTCCATAATAAACTTCTCAACCACCCAAATCCACTTGTTTCTAACCTGACTTCTCCTTCATTACCTAATAATCCTCCTAGGCGTCTGAAAAGAAGATGGCCTCGCGATCTTCTCTAGAAATGTTATTGGAGTTCTATCAATGGGTAGATTCTCCACATGTTTTTATCATGTCACTATGTCACCTTCAGCAAATTTACTTGTTGTCTATATGTGTATACAGTTGTAAATAACAATAAATAAATTATTAAAAAAAATTATACTAAATATTCAATGTTGTTCTCAATTTGTTCTAAATCTAATTAATAAAGAGAATATGATAAAAGGCAATAATATATGTGAAAGATGATATCATAAGTAAGAACACAACGAAAATGGCCAGAGATATATTTTCCCGTGTTACATCAATTCGTACCACGGAAATCAGATTTCCAAAAATATCAAGTGTCCTTGGAATCAAGTAGAAATATTTACCTTCCATCTGTAGGTTTAGCTGTAATATCTCCACAGTCAGTTTAGAGTCTGTCTGTTTTCTTTCCATCCAATCCGAAGCTGAGACGTCTCCGGTTCTTATTTTAGTTCTTCTGTTTATCTTCCACTTTGTTGAATTATTTAGGCAGAAATGGATACCCTCAAAGGATATCCGCTGCTTTTACAGGCACCCTTTTGGGGAAACTTGGTTACTTAACTTTAATCGCCGGCATCTCTTTCTAATGAAATAACCCAGTATTCCTCTGTTTTTGTAGTTCATTGTTTAATGTAATTGAATAATATATTTCTTCTTGATTACTCCTGTTGCTCTGATTCAATTAATGCCTTTCTAGATTTAGTTCCATGACAGGTCTTCTGGTGAATATTAAAATTTGATTCCTAAAATGTATGAGGCAAAGTCTTATTTTAACTAAGACTGTAATTTCATTAAAAAAATTGGACGTGAATGAAGGCCAATGAGTGTCCTATTGCATGGGTATAAACTTGTTTAATTATTTTTTTCAATTATTTCACCTTCAACTTTTAATTAGTAATTTAATTAAATTCTGGTTTGAATAGAAAATCTGTTTTTCATTGAATTGTCCCTATATTTGTGGATTATTTTCATTCTTTTTGCTTACTTAACCTGTCTAAAAAATCTAAATATTTTGCTTAAAAATAATATTTTAAAAATTGGTTACTCACTGTATAATCCTGCTGTGCTGATTTTTTAAATATATGCACCTATTACTGTTTATATTTAACCTTTTTTTCAATATATATATCTTTTTATAATTATTATTTTTTGTATTTATTATTTCTTTTTTAATATATTTTTTTTTCAGTATGATTGTATGTTACATGTTTTTTAAATATTTTAATTGAATATAATTGTATGCATAACCATGTTAGAGTTTTATGTATACTGTTTCTATATTTAAAATGGGCACTGTTTATACTTCTTATTATAATTTTATTTTATATTTGATAAAGGGAAAAAATTGTGTTGAGGTAAGAGAGAAAATTGAGAATAACGAAAATTAAAGAATCATAAAAAGGGAAAATTAAAAAATAAATTAATAAATTTTATTAAACTATGACTATATATTTATATTTATGTTTCAATTTTTTTTTAAATTTATTTATTCATATTTAAAACTGTACATAAATACATCTAGTAAATTTGAGGAAATCATAATGGTATGGTACAAGCATGTAGAGAAACTACCCATTGGTAGCACTCTAAAAACATTTTTACAATATAAGGTCTCGAGGGCAGCTTATTTTCAGACGCCTCGGAGGATTGTCCGGAATAAAAGAGGAAGCAAGATTAGAAACTAATAGGTTTGAGTGGTTAGGGAGTTTGTAATGGAAGGATTGATATCTGGTTCGAGCTAGATCGGTTACAAATGGAACATTAAGGTCATTGTGGATAATTTTACTTGTGACAAAGTAGGGAGCATTTAGGATTAAGTTTTAAAATTAATTTTCCAACTTGTTATTGTATTGTATGAGGCAACCTAATTCAGTTGGGCAGCACAGCCTTTTCAATAAAGTGTTTCTCTCCTAGTTTGAGTTTATTCATCGAATCAAAGTGACAGTGTATAGATGGTTGTCTTACATCATCTTGTATTATACGTAAAATGGTAGGTTAAGGATATAAAACACCTAGGTTTTTACCTTGTGCCTCATGAATTCGCCCTCCGGTTGCAATATTTTTACGACCGAGCTATAAATCTCACCTCACTGAAGTAATACTCGATTGATCATCTCTCCCGATCATCTTGAACCCAATTACATTTGGGTTGTGGTTATATCTTTTCTGGTGTTCACATTTAAGGTACCTCGCTTAAATATCACCAAATAGTGTACCAGGTTACCTTACGAAATTTAACTAATTCCATTGGTACCAGCCCCCTTCTTTCCACAGAGTAGAATATAGTTTCCAGTATTCACATTATTACAAGCTCTAGGTTTCCTAGCCTGATGAAAAATTGTATTACTGTGAAAGCAGATTACTGTGCACCGAATTTTAATTTTTTGTGGAAGCTTTGCATTTTGATTTAACGAAAAATATACCACACTGCGGAGCACGGAACTTTTAAGACTAGTGAAACAATATTATTCTTCAAAGAAGCGAAGTAGTCCACTTTCACGGTGTTTTTTTTTCTTTAACTAGTTTATCATAAAGTGAAAAAACTTCTGCATGATATAGTTTAAAATATGTGTTCATCTCTTGCTTATTTTATATATAAAATCTTACTGCTAAAAAAATAAGAAAAATTGGACAATGGACTTGGGTGGTTTTCGAATACTACGCTTCTATTATTTTTCAAAATTTAAATTTATTTTATTTTTAAACTGGTAGAGGGAGGACTTCCGGCCGAAGGACAGTTCTAATTAGTCTTTATCTCTTAACAAAATATATTTTAATTAAACCTGTAATTTATAATTTAATTTTATAACCTGTATTGTAATTAACTATTTATTTATATATAATATTATTAATTAATAATAATACATATCAGTTAATAGTATTTATTTGTTCTCAATTTAAAATAATTTTGATTCTTTTTTTCCTCTCAACTTGTATTCAAAGGATACCACCTTCAATATTGATGTCATTTCTTTTTTAATCTTAAAATTGCAGGCAAGTAATTTAAGTTGTAAATGTAAGTGAAGGAAGGAAGGAAAGTGTTGTAAAAAAGTTTTAAATCTAAGATTTAAATTTTTTAGAAAAAGTTATATGTGACAAGGGCAATTAGCCTGCAATTTTAAGATTAAAAAAGAAATGACATCAATATTGAAGGTGGTATCCTTGAGAATGGCCTGAGGGCCGAAACGTTTGAGAAATTCTAAAGAATGAAAGTTGAAAGGAAAAAAAGATCAAAATTGTTTTAAATTAAGAATAAACTAAACCAATCTCAAACAAGCATATATAAAATAATTAATCTAGTATTTATTTGTTTTATATTAAATATATATAAAATAATATATAAATATATATGAAAATATGTTCACTTCTATTCTTTATACAATTAATATTATTTTATTTAATTATAAATCTGTAATAAATAAGCAATTTATTCAACTTTGGCTCGTTCCACTAGAAGTGCTCCCTTAAGTGCTTGGAGTTGAATTATTAATTATTTACTTTGACAAACATATTTTTATTTCATGAAGTATATTAATTAATATAAAGACTGCAATAGTTAATATAGAACATACTAATTAACATGATATTATCTTATTTACCTAAAAAATGTACCTTGAAACAAAGCAAATGCTACATACTGTATGAAACAAATTAATTAAACCATAATCCCTCTTGTTAATATTTATGAAACATTTCCTTTATATAAAATAAAAATATACTCGATCATAATAGTTACTAAATACTGACAAATTATTATGATTTGACGTTAAAACATAGACAATGTCTATCAAAAGCAACTTTAATCGATTATATTTGTAAATATAATTTTCCAAATGTTTAATTAAATTATACTTGTATATTGGTCAATAATATTAATTCTTAACGTAAAGTTTAACCATTAATTACCATCTGAGTATATAATTTCAAACTATATTTGGTGAATTTTAATATTACTTGAATCATTAAGTGCTTTTAAGATATTTGTAACTTTGATAATTGCAATTGTTGATGTTTAAATTTGTGACTCTACAGTTCAAGACCATATCTCCAAAACCGAGAATGTTTTGAACTGCAATCTCAGTGAGAAACCTTCTGATCCTCGAGAATGGTAGATGAGGTCTAGTCTTGTCTCCTTGGCTCCGCAGACCAAGGAGAACACGTCTTAGTCCCTCGATAAAGGGCAGAGTTGGCCGACTCGATATATGAAGACGGTCCTTTTTTATTTTTTTTTATTTCTCGTTGATCGACATTTGTTTAAATCTTTCTTCATATAAATAATTTTGGTTGAATGTTTAAAGGATATTTGATAATTATATTTTATTTTTAATCTTTGGAGGCCATGGTCTGCGTTATTCTCCAAGTTAATACCTGCTCAAGCTCTATGGAGTCACCCATGGCCTAGTGGCCACTAACATAGATTTCTAAATCCTATTCTAATGTTTTAAATAGGAAGAATTTTAAACGTAATTATTTACAGAATTCTTATTATGATAAAGCTAACTTATGCCTATGCAATAAACTATTATTGCAGTCCAAATGGCATTGTTCATTGTCAGCTATATATAGAATTGTGTCAATATTTGTCATGTAGGTATGACAAGTAGGAGGTAGGTAAGTTGATAGCCGTCAATATATTGACAGCTGCCTACGCAGACGACGTTGGCATAATTACTAATTACTAGTTTGGGCCTATGATACACAGATTTATTGTATCCCTAAACAGATTCGCAACGCTACTATAATTTCAATATTATCACCAAAGTATCATTGTAAGTTCATATCATTCTTTTATAGTGACTTACAAATTGCAATGGTCACTGAACACCAATAAACTTACTACAAACATCAAATATACGCCAGCAGGATTAATGATGTCTCTCATGTCTATTACAAGAAAGTTACTGATAAGAACCTGGATGTAGGACCTTCTAATATGAGAAAGTAAAGACCAAACGCCTGAAAATAGGTCGCAACAGGTGGTACTATTCTAATTTATACACACATGTCATTTATTAAATAATCTTTCTGCCAAGTAATCTGCTGATTGCCGTTATCTTCTTTATAGGTTCATAAAAAAAAATAATTATAAACAATTTGTGTAACTCTGTAGTCAGATTTTTTAAAACCCAGTTCTATTACACATATACAGAATAAGAAAATAAAAATAATTTCAGCTCCATAAGTTTTATTTATTTTGAGATACAGTGAATTGTAAGTCTATGACTGAATGGTTACAGATAAAAACAGCTCGATTTTATTATAAATGTATTACAATATGTCATACTTAAACACAATAAGTTGTAAGATGTTAATCAGAGATTCTTTCATTATATTTCACTAATATTCAAAGACAATGGGGATATTCTTACTTATTTGATGTCTATTGGCGGTGCCGGTTAGAATCCGCCTGGGACGTTGACTTTTTTCATTGAGTGGCGGTCCCACAAAATGAAGAACTTTGACCCCCATCCATGGTTAGGCAATATAGGACTCCAATGGGAGTCTTGGCCGAAAAAAAAGCCAATGGGGTTGTGTGTGAGTGCTGTAGCCAATGTCACTCAGGTATTAAATTGAGAATCCGATTACCTCCAGAACTCTATTTTAATGTAATTTTTAAGAATTGGTTAGATATGCATTTTGATCCCCTTTCTAGTTTATTAATCCAATATTATTGTGTTAACCTGGCCTATATCAAGAGTTTAATTTTAAATCATTCTTGTAGCATAACTTCCATCGGGAAACAAGACAAATAAGCGCGGTTGAAATAAATCTTCAGTTTAACACGGAAGAGCAGTAAATTTATTTTTGAGGTGATTTTGGTTGTAATAGTCTAGTAAAAGATAAGAAACTAAAATAAAATTTATATGATTAAAGATCAGATAAAATACAGAGAATATTATAAATTTAATGAATTATTTTGCGTATTTACGGGTTGATAGTTGTTGTGCCTATGAATGTTTAGTGTAATTTGGTTCATAACAGATGGAAATAGGATGTATAATTTGGTAATATAAGGGAAGCGCGGTGGCACCATGGTAAGGCACGATGCTACTAATTCCAAGGACCCGGGTTCGAATTCGGATGGGCAAAAAATTGTTTTCTGTTACACTGTAGTCGTGAGTCAACCCTGTGCGTTCTGGGGTCCACCCAGCCTCATTAATTAAGCACTCTTAATTAGGTAAAAATCGGGCAGTCGAGTGCAATTCACCTCCTTGCTCAACCGTTGGTATAGTAATACTACTTCCTTACTAAGTACTGCACCCATAACCCTTTGTGGGTTGTAGCGGTACAGATTGTATTTTTTTAAATTTTGAATTTTTTAGAGAGAATAATTTAACCTACAGTAGACTAATGTAGAAACTTTGAAGGTTGTAAATCTTCAGAGATGAACAAAAAATTAAATTGAAAGAAATGATAGATACTGAACTACTGCAAAATAACTTAGGAAAGGGAATTAATATAAATGTAAGTACGCCACCGAAAGGCGAGGCAATAAAAGATATGTGATATGGTGGGCTATGTTGATTCGGCAAGGGCCATAAACGAATGGAGTGAGCTTAACTTGAAGCCGGCCATAGAACGAGACTTAAAACTTGGTGTGTATTAGCCCAGTAGTGGATGAATAATCGTTGGAATAACCCGCCAAATCTAGTAGGTTGTTTTTATGTTTTATAATTTTTCACCTTTTAAAAATGAAACAACTTTTTTAAGACACCAATTACTTCACTTTTCGGTCCTCCAGGTCGGATTGAACTGTATAGTGGTGAAACATTTATCTAAAAAAAGGATTGCAGTCATAAAAGTAAGGTAGTTAGTACAATTACATCAATTTGCTTTTCGAAACTATTCATCAGATGATTGATTAAAAGTCATTTATCTTGAATACAATTTTTTAATGCTGAATATAAAAATTTCTTTAATTTTTTAACCAACAGCCATCCTAAAATCCACGAAACGTACTCGCGATGTTTCAGAATGACCTCAAAAATCCTTCGATTGCCTTGGTGTAGTCAGAGTTTCGGACTTCATTTGCCGCTTACAATTTTTACGATTACCTAAAAGTTTACAATATGCCTGTTTTGGAAAAGTTTACCGTGATAAAGGCTCGGCCATAACAAGTTATAAATTAGTTCTGTAGCAGTGGCCGCCTCGAATCTCCGATAAATCCTCTAACATTTAGAAACACGGCTCCGGTCAGTCTCATTCCTAAATCCTGAGGCTGCTCAGTTCTTTCCTTTTTTTTTTTATCAGACTGAGACTTTATCCTAGATCTCATTATCTAGGTCAGTTGATGTTATTCGGCGTGCATTTTAAATATGTTTTACAATAGTCTAGAACATTCTGGTTGGTTCATATCAAATAAATTCTAGAATATTTTGTTAACTTGAGATATATCAAAGTAAAACGGATTTAAATTGTAGTTAAATATATTCATTGGAGTGGAAGTTCCATGCATTTAAAATAAAGTGCTAGATTAAAAGATGCTTTATGTAATGTTTTTTCAAAATTCAAAACTTCATGGATAAATATTAAAATCTGTCACAGCGTTGTTGGGCAATATGTAATAGTAATAACTGATCACATTCATACTAAAATTAAAAAAAAAAAATAATGAAATTGATTACGAATAGAAAGTTTTTAAAAAAAATGAAAAAATACATAAAAATAAATAATGAGGTGTAGATAGTTGACCGTAGATTAATGATTGGAGAAGTTTTCAATTTACTACCATAAAATTCCACGATTATCAATCAATTAAAAATTTTGTACTATTCAATTATCAGTTATCAATTTTTTATCATTTATGATTTAATTCAATATTTTGTATAGTTCTTAATTTGTTTGTATATTATTCCTTTTACATCTGTAGAATCAAAAACAAATTATATAAAATTAAAGAATAATGGTAAAACAAATAAATTAAGGAATGAAAACCTTATTTTTCCTTTATTATCGACTTATATATCATTTAATGTTTTAACAAAGACATTCATTGGTTGATTTAACTTTTTTCTCTATTTTATATCGTAAAAAAACAACTTAAAAATGATTTATAATTTTTAATACTACGTAAACTGAATAGTAGAGTGTCAGGTAGGTTGTTCTGGTTGGTTGGTGAACCCATAACAAATTTTTGGAAAGGATTGAGCCTCGTTAAAATTCCTAATCCGTTATAAAGTTCGGCTTCTAA
This sequence comes from Halyomorpha halys, assembly GCF_000696795.3. Classification (NCBI taxonomy): domain Eukaryota; kingdom Metazoa; phylum Arthropoda; class Insecta; order Hemiptera; family Pentatomidae; genus Halyomorpha; species Halyomorpha halys. Next base: position 96,180 of record NW_027115831.1, on the reverse strand, counting down.
ATTATAAATTAGTATACATGCCTAAAAAATAACTTTGCTACCGAGCAGACCAACTTCTGGATTTCTTTTACACATTCATCACTCAGCTCTTCCTCGTAATTCGAAACATTCACGTTATTACGAGAGAGGGAGAGTGGTTTCCCACTTTAAGAGCTCTCTTACCCTTGCAAAACTAATGGATTTGGAAACTTATCTCTCAAAATTTTTATGTAATTGGATGCTTTATAGGATATCTATATAATTACTTCGTAAATATCTATCGTCTTATCTATGATTCAAACTAAAACACTGAAAAGTCGAGAAGTGATATTATTTAATATTTGTCTAATTATCTTTATTTTTTATCCCTTTACGTTTTATTGTTGAGGGTCAGCGCATGATTGTTCTAGGGTCGCCCAGATTACACTAGCGATTTCCAGAATTGAGTCCAGAATTACTGTATATGTATAAAGAGTGAATAAGGAAAAAAAAGAGAATTAAAATGTATCTCTAAAAAAAACAAAATATTAGTTAAAGGGAAGAGAAAGAGTAAAGTGAAAATTCACTGCAATACCTTATGTCGGTATTTAAAATAAAAAATCATATGCTAAACTATTTAATATAAACAGAGAAAAATGAACAACAGAAATGTTCGTTTCAAAATGAATTAAACCACAAAATATTTAATAAAACTAAAACAGCTACTTCATAGGAAGATAAAATATATTGACATTATGATAATATAATTTAATAATGAAAAATGAAAGTGAAATAACAAAAACTCTGTGACAAAGAAAATTAAACTAGAGTCCTTTTGGATACTATTAATTACTAATAATGTTAAAGGGCTAAATAGACATTAATTATAAGTTATTTGATACAGGTGGTTACTACTATTTTAATAATGGCGTTTAAGAAAGAGGAGAGTGAGAATGAAGGAAGATAAAATACTTGATGTTCAGGGAGATAATTGTATGTGACAGAAATGATTGAAGATAGAAATGGATTTTGAGTGTAGATAGGCTTGGATAGATGGGCGAAGAAAAGTTATAACCGCACACACTGAACTCTGGTGATATGGTTTACTGTTAGTCATATCAACACTTAAAGAGATAACCGATACAGAAGTCTGCAATTTCCTCTTCTTACTGTAATTTCCTTTAGGAGTATTACACTATTCCAAATATTATATAATTAGATTTATAAGAATTTCAATGATAAGTTATATTGGGCACATCATAAAAAAGAATTAAGATGATGAGAGTAGTGAGTTGTATAGTTTAACGTTATGGACCTAGTGTTAGTCAATATCCTAGAATTTGCCATTGAATGTTTGAAAGTATCTATGAAATGTAAGTCAGAGAAAAAAATGGACAACAGCAACACCTATATAAGAAAAATAAACTTCATAATAAGCTTAAAAATGCGAATTAAATAATATAAAAAAAAGGAAGGTGAATATATTATTATTTTTCGGTAAGATGGTTCATAGGATAAAGAGGAATAACTCAAAAACGTTAAGCATGTATGGTAACAAAATAATAAAGAGACTATAGGAAATAAAAATATAACTGTTTGATAAATAACACAAGATTGACAACCTCAAAAATAAAATTACTTACATCTTAAATAATGTTCAAGATCTAAATTAAACGTTTTTTTTCCACTAGAAAAAAAAATTCAGTTTTCAGATTTTATTGTATTGATTTATTAAAAATTAATGAATATCTTACACGAAATAAATAACCGTTTATGTCCCAAATACTTCAATTACCTGGCGATAGAAAATTATGTAATATTTCTTCATTAATTAATTTTCCTTATTCATTTATATATTACTTTTTCTTGGTTAGTAAAGTAATTGGAACATGAATAAGGGAATAAATATTATTCAATCATCATCATGGGTGCTCCAACTCATCGCTGAGTCTTGGCCTTATCGCCCATTGGTCTCTTGCTTGCAGCTGTTCTCTAGTTCGCTAGTCCAACTCAAGAGGTCTACTATCTGCATCGACCTCATCCATCCAGCGCAATCTAAGTCTTCTAACTCTTCTTTTTCTTTCTAGATGCATCACTTTAATTTTGCTTGTTGGGCTACTACTCGACCATTTTAGACACTGTACTCAAATGAACCGGACTACGTTTGTATCATTATGTATGGCGGCCAGTTCTTCATTACTTCGCTTTTTTCAAACCTGAGCGCACAGGTCCATAAATGCGACGTAGTACTTTTCTTTCAAAGACCAGCAGCTTGCTTTCATCTCTTCTGGAGATGCTCCACTTTTCCGCTCCATATCTAAGGACCTTATACAGAGTCGCTTTTGTTTTCCTGGAGATAAGGCGATTACTTAGATACCGCCTCAGACCAAAATAATATTTATTTGCCACCAGGACACTCTTAGATATTTCATTAAACACATCGTTGACGAACTTTACTTGAAAACCCAGTTAAACAAATCGTTTATCTCTATTAATATTATTCAATACGTAACTATTTCACCAATTATTTCTTTTGTGGATCTGATGCATGTTTATTATAAACAATTTGTGGCACTGAAGCATGTTTGAAGAAGTTGTGATCGATAAAAGAATAACGTGTACCTTAAGGTTATCAGAACAAAATTTCTTAATGAAATTCTATGAATTGTGCTGTACTTTGGATTGTGGTATTCTGTGTAAACAATTTTTTTTTTATTTATACAAAAATTTATTAATAAATTTCACTGGTTAATATATTTTGTCATTTACTTGTATCAATTTAATTAATATTTTTTCAGTTTATATTTACAAAATTACATAATTTAAAAACGTATACATCAAACAATTGAACCAGAATTCATCTCATTGCTATCTTTATAAATGTCTTTATTCATTTTTTCTTTACGATTTAATTGATGTTTTATTTAATATCTAAAAATGGTTTTATTAACATTATTTAATTAATTTCATTCAAAACTTCTATTACCCACTCTCAAACAAAACATTATTATATTTTTTTTTTTTTTTTTGTATGAACCAGGTTGATTTAAAAATCTACAATTTTTAATACAACTGATGTATTTTGGTCATTTTCTGACTTATGCTACTTTTCGGGCCCTTCCTAGATTTTAGGTAGATAATTCTTCAAGCGGTAGACGGTATATGTTCCAATTTTCCTTAATTTAGCGTGACATAATTAAATAAATAGAAAGTGAAGATTAATGACATTGCATATTATAAATTTAAATTTAACTTGCTAATTACCAAAAACGTTATTTTTTAAAAATAATTTAGAAAATACGCCTTCTAGAAAGCCAAACTATATTGTTTGAGGGAGTTTCGTTGATGTTGATCTTAGAATTTGCTTAGGCCGGATAAGCTTCTAAACCCTAACTGCTTACCCTGCCATTTTAGATACGTTTTCTCAGCAGCTCATTCCTTATGGAAAATACTGTATCTGGGCTACCTCTATTTCAAGTTTTTGTAATTTTTATTAGTTTGCAGAATACAGCAAGCATGATGGGATTTAACAAAACTAATATTTTTCATTTATTCTTTCACAATTTATTTCTATTCAGAATCAAAAACGTCTTCAACCATGGTTTTATTAAAAGTCCTGTATGTTTAATGACACTGAATGAGTTATATTGAAATTGTATTTTGGTTGAAATTGAATTTGATTTGGCTGTTGATGGTGATTTCTGTTTACTACCAAACAATCTTGACGTGTAAACATAGTTATGTTTCTGTCATGAGCACATTCTTTGAACTAGATTAATTTGAAACGAATAGGTTTTCCGAATCTGAATATATAATTGAAGTGCTTTATTTTTTTAGACAAGTTAATAATTTAAGTAATTAGTTATAACCAATAATCTATAACTTCACATTGTATGGAATACTGAGAAAAGGAATATTGTTTTTTCCTGTATGTATTTGTATTTAGATCTTTAAACAATATTTTCGTTTTATTTCGTATGCCGGATAATTCAATTATAATATTTTAAAGGGTCTTCTTACCGTTACGATTTTCGCATTGAAAAGTTTCAGTTATGCCTATTTTTTTTTATTATGTACAGGAAGTTATTGCAAATTCCATTATTCATCCTGAGTATAATATTAGCTTTTATGATTTCTATTACTATGTTTCTTTTTGAGAACTATGGTTTTCGAATGATGTGAGAAAATATATTTTTATAGAACTGGTCGGTGGAGTTCTCCCGATATTATGTTTGCCAATTTTTGTATCTGATTTAATAATTTTATAATAATCGGTGTGAGGAAGCATCGAGAAAAAAAAACATCGAGAAAAAAATTGGTAAAGAGAAATATTGAAGAAAAATCTGAAAAACTCGTGTAAAGGAATTCCTTAAAGACTAGCAGACACGAGCACTAAAGGACTGATCTAAAGTTACCCTATAACGACTTCAGCCGAATAAGCGGCAGTAATTTCACGTGTTCGATTCAATCAAGAAACTTTTAAAGCTGTAGCACAAGTTTTGCAAGGGAATAAACGTCAGATTAGTAATTTTCAACTAATAGACCAGTAATTACGAATCAAAAAGTTCACATTTAATAGAGTATACTCGCTGATTTCTGAAGAACAATTTGAAGAAGTTTACAATAGATAGCGATGAAACTTGTATAGTGGTAATCAATATTTTTTTTTTAATTTACAAAATAAGGCAATCCACAGCGAAGGTGTTTGCCTATGCATACTGACTGACCTATCGGGAACATTCCTTATATTATCATATGTATACTAGAATGTATAATAGCAGCAGTTAATACTATGAAATAAAAATAAATAAAGTAAAATTGAGAGATAAAAGGAACAGAAAAATATGTATATTTGTATTCGGTAACGGTTAATGAAATTAATTGGTGTGATAAAAATGTAAAAAAAAAAAATCGAACTATTTGTGTTTCGTACATATTTGATTTCCTAAGTTAATAAAATATTACCTGAATATGGGGGCTATTGTCATTTAATAAAGTTGCTAAATGATACGGTAATCCGGTATGTGTTTAAAAATTAGTAATATTGTTTTATATTGTACCTATTAGATTTTTCTCCTGATCTCCTTACTATAGTACTTTAGTTTCTATCTTGTCTTTAGTAAAGTATAAAATAAATTTCTTCTTCTCTTCTATTAAGACTATTGCTTCATCTATTAAAGCGCTCAAGAAAAGTATTGCAAATTAAAAATCAACTAATTAAAAATAGCCATTTTGTTAAAGCAACTTTGCTAAAGCTGGGTCGGATGCAATCCACCACATGGAACGTAAGGTAAAAGTGGGGGATGGAAGACAAAAAACACTCACCTTTAAATTCATTTTTGAATAACTATTAAAGGACTAGTGAGAGTGAAGTTGGTTTACTCAAGGGATTCAATTTGAGTGTATGTATCGGAACTGAATTAGTCCATATTTATGAGTCGGATGTGCCCCACCTAGCTGACTCAGTCAGAGCTAACAGAGAGTGACTCGTTATCGACAACTAACAATTTGGTCATTATGACGAATGTGACGAGAGTATCATGTACACAATAAGAAAAGCCTATAAGAAAATGATAATAACCATTAATGAAGGAAATGTAAACTAAAACTCGACTTACATGAAAGCATTGGTATAACTTAGTAAGCATTTCTTACTTGACAATGATTGGCTTTAAGAAAGAAGAAATAAAAGTATTGAGATATTGACGATTTTTGTCTAAAACCTGCCAACCTTAAAATGTATAAAACAACTACAAATACTGTTAGACGTTGTATGTTTGATAATAGTTTTAATTTGTTGATTAGAGTGAAGATGAATATTTGAAGAGAGATAAAAAATGTGAAATATAGATATAAAACTGTGATACATTTATGTCATTATTATTAATTTATTAATTTTATTTTTAAAAATATGGCCTTTATGAACTACTAAGGTGTTTTATTTAGTCTTTATGATTGATATTAATAATAAAACGTCAAGGTTTATACTTATTTTGGAAATTTTCCATTAATATAATTTAGAGAAATCCTTGAAATTTGTATATATTTACTATTACGTTTTTATTATCTACTGTATTATACCCGCAGTACCCGTTCACGGTCTTCAGATTTATACACAAGGGCCCACCGAACCGCTGCTTTTGGATAGATCGTTCATTATCCGAGCCTCATCCTTTTGGAACTCCATCCCTTCCAACACCCGTCGCTCCAATACCCTCCCCACCTTTAAATCCCGCCTGTTCAATCATTCCCTATCCATTCAGACCCCATAAAATTGTAAATTAATATAATTGTAAATATGTATGTGAACTATTATATCATTCTTAATTATTTTTATATCGTTTTCTTTTCTCTTTTTTATTTAATCATTTTTTTTTTTATTGTTCAACTGATAAAAGTGAGAAAGTAACCTATAATTATTTTTTTATTATGACTGTTTATATTTCTCGTATCTTTTGTTTAAGTATTTCTGAGGATCCTCAGGCCTCATCTATTGATTTTTCTGTATTATTCTAAAGGGACTCGTCCCAGAATAAATAAAGTATTATTATTATTTAGTTATTTATTTATTTTTCTATAGCGAAAATTGTTGATATGAAATTATAATATAAGTTGTTATTAGGTGCGGCAACACTGTTTTTGTCATATATATGGCGTAACCTTATAATCGTTCTAAAGGGACCTAGTTCCAGAATAATAAAAGAAAAATATTTTTCATTTCATTAATTTCTATGCAACAAAGTAATTTATCGTTTACTAGGTGTTTGTGTTTCCCTTCTTCAAACATTTATTTTTTTATCTTTACAATTTTTTTGTTTGCAGTTGTAAATGTTGTTTACTATCCGAAAATGAGCTGTATTATTCAGGCGTGGGATAAGGGAGACAGCACCCAGTGGTGCATCCTTCTGATGTTAAGTAAATTACTTTATTGCACTAGGAGGCCCCTCATCCAACTCCTCTTCAGCCAACGCTGAGTTACGTTAGGCATATTTAAAAAGAAAAGTTTAAAATTTCTATACAACCTTTCGGGAAATTTCTGTTTCATTTTGTGTGGTCGATATGGAAGATTGAAAGCATTCATGCTCCTATGAAGAGGCCGCATTGATGCCTTGGGGATGGAGGGTGCGGGCAATTATGTAATGGTCCGGCAATAACGCGAGCATTGAGATCCGCCATTGCCTAGCTGCTAGCTGCTATCCTCCTGACCATTAGCAGCTCCTCATTCTGCTCCTGCTTTTCCTCATCCATTCACCGCCAAGATTACTTCGGGAAAGATGTTTTAATCACGGCAGGGATTTAAAAAAGAATGAAAACCTAAAGTCCATATAATTGAAAATAAAAACAAGTTATTTTATTAGATTTTAGTAAAATACCAAAAAATAGTTTTCCTTATATTATTTCTTTGTACGATGTCTTATTCGTGAAAGCATGTTTTATGAACTTTAAAAATTACTAAGAAGATGGCCACGAGACCAGCTAATGTAAAATGTCATTAGAGTGCTACCAATGGGTAGTTTTTCTACTCGCCTGCAACACCCCAATTTAACTTAGATCAGATTTACTAAATGTATTATAATGTATAGTTGTAAATAGCATTAAATAAATATTTAAAAAAAAAAATTATTGGTCAGGATTTAATCCGAAATTTCACACCTTCCATAAGTTCCAGTAAAATGTGGAAATTACTGAAATATATGGCGAATCATCCTATTGTCATTACCAGGGTTATTTGTGCATTAAGAAACCGAAAAACGTGCTGTAAAAAAAATAAAAAACGTGCAGTACAATTTTTAAATACGTATTAAAGAGCTGAATCCCGCAATAATCAACTTTATTGTTCATTTTATAACATTATTACATGTAAAGCTTTCCTATCCCTGTTCCAATAAGTTTTCCAATAAGATTCCCTTCCATAAGTTCCAGTAAAATGTGGAAATTACTGAAATATATGGCGAATCATTTTATTGTCATAACTAGGGTTTTTTGTGCAGTAAGAAACCGGAAAACGTGCTGTAAAAAAAATAAAAATCGTGCAGTACAATTTTTAAATACTAATTAAAGAGTTGAATCCCGCAATAATTAACTTTATTGTTCATTTTATAACATTATTACATGTAAAGCTTTCCTATACCCGTTCCAATAATTCAACTGGCATAAGCCACCTCAACACCACCTGGACCCTGCCCTTCACCTTAAAATGCCACAAGGCAATCGAAGGAATTACAAACTACCAGATATACATATACCTACCTTTATTCAATTACTTATTTCGTCGGGGGGGGGGAGACGAAAAAAAAAAATATTGTGATAAAATCAATACTCATTTACTACATTCATGTTTTAAAATATAACAACGTTTCAGATAAAAATAAAACCTCACTAGACTCTGGTAAACACTAAACTTAAAAAAAAAAATTATCTAATCATGTTTGAATCAAATCAAACTCGCTAACAATCTTTTACATTTATACAACCATAAATAAGAAACTTGGAAACCGAGTGGCATTCTCGGGGCTGGTCAACTGAAGTGAAACTTTAAATTAAATAATATATTAAAATGATATTAATAATTAGTATGCAATATTTGTAACAGAATAATATTAATAGAACAGCTAGAATTATAGAAAAGACCATATATATTTTTTTTCTTGTGTCGCCGGTTTATTTAAAGTAAAAACGTTTTACTTCCAAAACTAAACTGCTTTGATTACAAACATTTTGTCCATAACTGAAGAGCTATGAGGAAAATGATTGTATTATATAATTTTATATTTCAATTATGAATTTTGGAATTCAATTATCAATTTCTTAAAATAATATAATTTTTAAGTGTTAGAAAATGTGCAGGGCGCTATTTAAAACATAAATATTCTCTTAAAAATTGTTCTATTTAATTTTCCCTAATATTTCTTATATTTTTTTCTGCCTAGTTTTTCAATTGTGTATTTACATACAAATATATCATTAACTAAAAATCTAACAAGTAATGAATCGATGAGAAACTTTAATAAGTTTCATTAAAAATATATTATGATATATTTCTACTTAATTAAATTCGACTTTTCAAAATAAATAACTAAAAAATAATAAAATGAAATTTAAATATATTAATATTGGCTAACATAATACTAGAAATTTAGTACTAATTTTAAATCAAATTTCCATGAAATCATTAAATAAAAATCTGAATCGTGAAATAATTTGCAGAAACCCATTAAATATGCTTTTTTGTGGAGAAAAACTGAAACGTATATTTCTTTGATCTATAAAATTAGTGTTGTTGGAATGTCTTTTTTATTATTTTATTTCTTTTATTTTATTTTTTTTTATAATTAGGAGTTTAAGTCTCGTGTGACCTATTCTTAGCCTAATCAGTACGACCTCCGACTTCGTCTCTACGGCCTATTTACAGCAGAAGGTACCCCAGGGCTTGAACTCCTTTTATATATTTTTTAGATCATTCATTGGAATTTCATTTCACATAGATAATTATCCATATTTAATTTACTTTTATACGGAGTTGAGCTTTGGGGCTCTACATAACCATCAAATCCCTCCCAAATCCAATCCTTACAGTCCAAAATTCTTCGTAAAATCCTTAATGCGCCTTACTTTGTCACAAATCAAATCAACCACCAGGACCTTAATGTCCCATATGTTGCCGATTTGGCCAGAACCAGAAACCAATCCTTCCATGATAAACTCCCCAACTACCCAAATCCACTTGTTTCTAACCTGGCTTCTCCTTCATTATCTAAATAAACCTCCTAGGCGTCTGAAAAGAAGATGGCCTCGAGATATCCTCTATAAATGTTATTGGAGTTCTATCGATGGGTAGATTCTCCACATGTTTGTATCATGTTATTTTATATCTAGCAGCAAATTTACTTGTATATATTTTTATTCAGTTGTGATTACAATAAATAAATTATTTAAAAAAATGACTTTTCTAAAGCGTTCTCTTATGTCTGTGAAAAAAAATTATCATACACTCTTTCTACAAGCACCTATTTTATTTTCAAAATACTTGAACATAGATATTAAAAAGATACAGGATATATGTAGGAAAGGTTTTCAGAACTAAGTGAATAATCCATAATTATTTCCTATGGATTTGGAAAGGGTTAGTAAATAACTTAATTATTTCGTAAAATTAATTTTAAAAAAACATTACTTGAATGTAAATATTTAAGCCGTGTGCCATATATATGCTAATGTCAAGTTGAAGTAGTAACTTACGACTTGTGTTAGTTGAACTATTATTTATTGAAGAGAGAGGATGACAAATGTGAAATACAGCAGACTGTGACATTTCATCCACGGCAACCGTCACATTTTAAAAGCATATCATTCATCTACTCTGTATGTATGATGTGACATTATTGGGATCATCTCATTAGGACTAGTGTTTTGCAATTACAATTACAATTGCTTTCTAATTACTATACTTTGAAACTGTAGAAATTTAATTAAAATATGATTAGTTATTTTAATGACTTGATGAATCACTTCAATTGTAACAATGGTCTGAAATTTTAATTACTAGTTGAAAAAAGTCTTAGAAATTACTGATTATAGTTTAATATATTTTTGCCACAAAATAATTGAGTACCTTCTTTTTCTCATTTTTTATGAAGAAGCAGTACCTAGAGTAGATTTGCTTGGAAATTCCAGATTCATTAGATTTTTGCCGAATAGTAGCATTTTGTACAGACTCTTACTGTACAACATGCCTCTGTCACCCGATTTTATGAAGAGTTGAAGTGGCTTTGCCCCTCCTTCCGTCATAAATATTTTCTTGCTTCCTTCCTCTAACAAGTTGTCCAATCCCGCCGTCCATTGTACAGCTCCGATATATTTACCAATTTAAATCCTCAGTGCATTCCCGCAATACCCGCTCACTGCCTTCAGACTTATAGGCAACTGCCCATCGAACAGCAGGCTTTGATAGATCCCTCGTTATCCTTTCCTCACCCCTATGAAATTCTATTCCCTCTTTTTTTTTGTACTTATAATGCCCTTCAAATCACATATTTTCGATTACCTTCTGTTCGTCCAATTCCGGAATAATAATAATTTAAAGTTTCAAATAAGGTTTATATATTTTCTCTATTTTATGTTTCAGATCTTCGTTCATACTTGTAAATATGTATATAAGCAGAAATTGTACCTTTTCATTTATTATGTTTAGTTTAATTGTATTTGATTTTGTTTTCTTTTTATTTATTATCAGAGGTGACGTGTGGCTTTGTTTTATTTTTTCTATTCTTATTTTATATATTCTATTAATTATTGTTGTTCATTTTTATGTTTTCAAATTCATTATTTTATTATATTTTAGACGTTTTATAATTTGATTTTTACTATGTAATTTACTCTAAGGCTCTAAAGCCTAATTTTGACGTCTGTATACCTAAGGGATTGATAACAATAAATGAAGAATATTATCGTTTTTATTACATTTTTAAATATTTTTCTAAGGTTATTTTAATTGTAAAATCGTATACTAGTGTCCCTTTTAAATTTGGCTCAATTGTAAATCTTATTTTAAGAGTAAAGTTCCTACTGGAAACCAATCGATTATAAAACATAATTTAAATGTATAATGCTTTGGCTTATTTTATTGATAATATTTCGCGTTGAGCATTAATCATTGACTCATAGTCTTAAAGGATTTATTTTTAACATAAAAAAAATTTTTTTATGAAAACATTTGAACTTTTAATGACTCAAAATCTATGGGTAATCTATTGCTGCAGAGTTTAGTTGTTTCTGTTCATTTAGTTATACAGTTGCTTTCTAATAAAGATTTTTATTCATCTGTCTCAAAACTGTCATTCTTTATTTAAATTAACATTTTGTATCATTTTAATTTTCATTCTTATTGTATTTTTGTTATTTTATATTAGCTACGACAAATAATGATAATCGACTCAAACTTCTTTGCTTATTATTGTTTTGATTAAAACTACCACATAAACTAAATAGATACATTCATTTAATAATTTACTATATATTATTCTTTTGTTTGAAACTGAGTAAATTAAATTAAAACAGAAATATCTTTTGATCCTTATCTTACAAATTTGTTTATTTCCCACCGATGTTTCAGTTCTCGGGCCTTTATCAAGTAGACTAATCAATTGGTTAGTACAAGTTATTAATCTTCCTATTGAAGGCTAATTGCCCATGTCAGTTATATTTATATTTTTATTGCACAAATATTAAATATGTAAGAAATTTCTTTTATATATACTACACACTGTTACACTATTATCACAAAACCTACCTTAACCAGGTTGGACCTGAACAAATCAATTGTGTTTCCTTGACAACAGCCTGAAGGCCGAAACATCAGGGAAAAAGAAATATAGTTAAGAGACAAGGATCAAATAATATTTATGTTTTTATTAAGTAATTACAATACCTACTTTTAAATTCTTGGATTTTGTAAGGGGCTAATAGTTTTAAATGAAAAAATAAAAGAAAGGATGGGTGAGGAATACTTTTAGAAATATTTGCTCAATCACACCCTACATTAATGCCTTAGAAACACTAATTTCAAATCAAAATCAATCGATATAGCAATTAAATAGTTTATTTCAATAAAACATTGGTAAATAGATGCCTAATGTTTTAAATCACCTCAATTAATTCCCGTAGAGTCTTTGATTAACCATCGATGATTAACCACTTTTCTGATATCCCATAAAAAAAAAGAGTCTTTGACATCAAGGTAAGATCTAATATTTTATTATTAGTCAATAAAACGAACAAAAAAAAAAAAAAAAAAAAAAAGACTTGTCACAAATTTGTACGTATTCCCAATCTCCGATCAAAGAGCAACAAAACCTCCAAAGTAACCTCCTTTTCATCTATCGCCTTCCTCAGTGTTGCCCATACAGTGTTGCTATCTCACAGGTATACTCCTTAAATATATCCGGTAAATTCAGAATTGCCCAAATAAATAAATCATAAATTTTCTTATAAAATATACTACGAGTGATCATAACAATTCCTTAGCAAGTACAAAACTCTACAAGCTTACTTAATACCTGCTAGTAGTCGACATCTAAAGATTCTATAACAAGGATTTGTTAACTAAACCTGGCACGTAATCGATCAGACTAAGAGATATGGCTATGATAAAAACGAAATGCTATACAAATGAATGAATATAAAAACTGTTTCTAGTATTTCAAACGAATATTTTGAAAAAAATAATAATTATCCATAAATGAATTGGTAGATAAAATGAGTATATTGTATAATATTAATAAATTAGAACATTTACTGTTCTTCTATTTAAAAAAATATATAAATTAAATGATATTTAATGGAATGAATGTAGTTAAAAAGGATAGAACAATATACCATTCATAAAACGATAAATTTTTAGCTAGAACTAAAGTAAGATTTTTGCCCTTTATAACTAGCTCTGGAACTTTAATCACAGATCATCAAAAGCTTGAAAAAACTTTCCTAATTAGGGACATTAATAAAGTTCGTCAACAGATGAAAAAACTTCTTTAGGAGTAAGGGTTATTAAGTGTTTGGAAACGCTGGCAAGATGTTAGACTTTCCTGTCTTCGGATCACTCTTACGACGTCTTACATGACTGGATTATAACTTTTAAATATGTATATTACTTTTTTATTTATTAGATATAAGCTTAAAGCTTTTGCTGGATATTCACGACTAGGTTGACATCCCCGTTTAATTTTATTTAGAATTTAAAGGCGGAAGTTGGCTTGGCACAACTGGTTCGTCTGAAGTTTCTTTTGAGCTCATATTCAACCTCCTAACTTTCTCCAGTACTACTCCAACGCACATAACTCTTGAATTTTCAGCAGAATAACAGAAATAACTTTATTATGGCAGATATTTCAGCTTGTAAGAACAGAGAGAACAATAGGCAGTAAAGCATGAGGCAACTTGAATTAGAGACTTACGATTGCCTGCTGGCAGTCTAATGATAAAGAAATTTTCCAGTTTTCCAGTAAAAAAATTGCCAGTTTTACTCTTAAGAGTTCCCTAGCACAGGTATAAATAGTAGAAAACGGCCTAAATAGAAGATCAAAATATATCATCACAGAATGAAATATCCTCAACAGTTTGAATAGCACTGGAAGCAGATTAAACTGAACATCGATCATTAAACTTTTAACAATGGGTTCTAATTTGTTTCATGTTATTATTATTAGCTGTCAAGATCTGGCTTTTTTTTGTTTAAATTACGGTAGATTAAAGTTCTCCTAAAGTATTTTTCAGATATAGAAGGACTTAATCAATGATATTTTAAATGGCGAAGGAAAGGAATGCATGTTATGTTTTTTTTTTCTTATTTGTGTTTTATGTAACTAATTAATCAATCAAGTCATGATTAAAATCAAAACGAAATAAACATATATTTTTATATGCTAAAGAGAGTACAAATTTACTTATCAATATTATTTTATTTGCAAGATGAATATTTAAAATTAGATCCTTACATATGCATACGCCTCTATTTTTTTTATCGTCGTTTTGGATCTTTATTTTTCTAAAAATAGTTAAAAACGATAAACATAATACATAGCTTGTTTAATGTATGCAGTTTCTATTTCTTTAAATCAGAAATTTTATTCTCTGAAGAGAATTTAGAATATTATTGAATAAATATATAGAAAAAGAAAATTTAATCTCTACTTCGATCAGAATACTAATATACCAAACCATAGTTATTAACATCGCTATAACTTCTTTATTATTTAATTGTTGTTATTTCAATAAAAAATGTAACTATTATTAAACATTAAAATAAAGAACATATAAAAGAAATTATTGAAGAATGTAACCTACCTTGACGAAATCCGGGGTGTGGCAACTCAATTCCCCTTATGACGTATTAAGGAGAATTGGTAATATGACGTCGTTTAAGATCCTACTTACGATCAATAAATTGTTTGTACCGTATATAGTTTTTAAAAAAATACATTTCCGAAAAAGATATCTCTAAATTAAAAAAAATATATACTTACTTGTCAAAATGACGAATTATATGAGGTGCCATTATAATGATGCATTAAGTTATTTATTTGTAGTAAAAATGTATGCTTTTTTTTTTTTACAAGGTATCATAGTTTAGCCCAGTTACAATGATTTCTCTTTAATTACTTTAATTGTTTATTTATTTAAATTAAAATGGATTAACAAACGTATGAAGAAAAAACCAAAATATAAGTAATTTAGAACACCAAAATTGTAAAACAAGTAATATTGCTATGTGTTTCTCAGATCCACCTGTAATGAAAATATGCAAATAATGTCATTACTACAAACAGGAATTTTAGTAAGAACGGTTATACAAGGACGCGATTTGTTCATGGTCATGCTGAACCATCAGATTTTTCTCCAATCAAGGATACCGAATTTATAGGGCTAACGGCCCCCGGACCCACATGGTTGACTCCTGGCTACAATAACAAATACAATATCTGAAAATAAATATACGAATAATTAGCTAAGCCTCAGCTAGCTGAATATCCGTTAAAATATAGTAAATCATAGGTCTTTTTATTCTTACACCATAGTTTACAGGCGTAAACTATTTATGTAAGAAATTTTATTTTTACAGAATTTTGGCATTTTGCAACAAATCTTGAAAACAAGCCATATCTTGAAACAATTTGATATCTCAGGAACTGTTTGACTTAGGGATATCCCTTTTTTTTTTAATAATTTATTTATTGATATTTACAACTGTATACACATATATACAGCAAGTAAATTTGCTGAAGGTGACATAGTAACATGATAAAAACATGTGGAGAATCTACCCACTGATAGAACTCCAATAACATTTCTAGAGAAGATCTCGCCATCTTCTTTTCAGACGCCTAGGAGGATTATTAGGTAATGAAGGAGAAGCCAGGTTAGAAACAAGTGGATTTGGGTGGTTGAGAAATTTATTA
>NW_027115831.1:71639-78659 GCF_000696795.3 Halyomorpha halys | reverse complement strand
GGGTATCTAGTCCTGTGTCACTTCGCTCTTGCTCTGCGTTTTTCCTTTAATAAGATGCGAATGTGCTGTGGCAAGTTAGTACGTATAGTATTAATAATTTTATTGGTCGTCGTGTTGTCGTGTATGCAAATTCTTATAGAGTCTGTGAAGTTTTTTATTGCTTCGTCACTGTCATGTTTAGTTTTAGGTGGATTTTTTAAGTCCAGTTTGTTTTCCAAATCATTACGAAATTTGTCCCAGTCAACTCGTCCTTTAATCAATGATGGAGGAGAGGGCTTAGGAACGAAGCTCGAATGTAAGGAAAGGATTACTGGACTGTGGTCTTAGGAAAGGTCATCTATAGATTCGATGATGGTCCGGGAACAGAAAATTTTGGAGGTGATAAATATGTCTAGGATATCTGGTCGTTTCTTGAGAGATGTAGGCCAATAAGTGAGCTCATGGGCGTGAGGATAGAATGACTATTGGAGGTAGTGACTCTGGAAAGGATATTACCACGGGTATTGGATGTACGACATCCCCATCGTTGATGTTTGGCATTATAGTCTCCTCCAGCAATGAAGCGCGATCCGAAGGATCGGAATAAATAGTCAAGGTGATTGTAGGAAAGGGAATTACCAGGGGGACAGTATACAGATGGATATCTAAAATGATTTGATTTTAAACTTTTTAAATCTAATATAATGTCGTTCATAATGATCATTTAATCCTAATAATAGTATTTTATATCATATTTATGAAAAAAAATTAACAAAAGTATATTTTTTATTTAACAAAATATGTTTTGGAAAAAAATTATCTTGAACTTAAAGAACTCTCAGAGCTCAAATTGAAGCTTATTAATTACATTATTAAGTAGTTCATGATGATAGTTCATCTATAATATTTTAGGATTTAACATAATAAGATTCACTGTTTGTCAATTTAATTTACAGCTGTAAATGAAGATTAATTTGATTGAACTAAAAAAAAAAAATGCATATTTTAAACATGCCAAATTATAGAAACGAATCTCTTTTATCAACTTATAACCCCGAAATCATCTGCCACTAGATTTTCTAATAAAATTTAAATATTTTCAATAACCCCAACCGAGTCCTGTAATCTACAGTTGGAATTAGCATATTTACCTGTAGCCGGTTGATTGAAGATTTTCCAAGCGACAGGGAGATTTTCCGAGACAGCTCTTTGTTTAAGAATTCAATGGCTTAGGCATTTTCATTTTAAGCCGAGGAAAATCCTACTTTCTCCCTGTCCAATCTTCTTCCGCTCTAAACCAACCAGATTTTAGACTCAGCCTTACTCATACATACGCACTCGTTTGTAATGCGAGGTTATGGAAACAAGGCTTGCGAGAATATGTAAATCCCAATAAATAAGAAAGTCGGATCGGAAAAGACAGGGTGTGATTAAGTTTCTGTACTGTACACTTTGAATGATTAAATAAAAAGCTTATCTTTATTCTAGGACTTATAGTCTCCTAAAAAAAAGGAATATATAACAATCAAGTCTGGCCTGACAGTATTTCAGGTATTGATTCAAATAGTGAAATCGAGGATAAAAAAAATTAAAAAATAAAACCTGAAATTTACTGTCATATAATAATATATATATATATATATATAATATGTTTATTGAAATTTACAACTGTATATTATATAATACATTTAGTAAATTTGATCTTAGTTAAAATGGAGTGTTACTGGCGTGTAGAGGAACTACCCATTGGTAGCACTTTAATGATATTTTACATAAGCAGGTCTCGTGACAATAAATATTAAATTCTTATATCATCATAAAAAATATTAAAATTAAAATCTGTACCGCTACAACCCATGAATGGTCAGGTGCTCAGTACTTACAGGTACTACAGTAAGAAAGTACTGATACCAGACCAACGGTTGTGCAAGGAGTTGATTTGGTCAGCATCACGCTCGACCGCCAGATTTTTACTCAAAAGGATACACAATTTAAGAGGCTGGGTGGACCCCAAGAAGGCTCTAGAACCCATAGGAGTTGACTCACGGCAACAGCGTAACAGAAAACAATTTTCTGCCCATCTGGATTTTAACTCGGGTCCTTGGAGATAGCCTTACCTCGGGGCTACCGCGTTCCCTTAATAAACAATACAAAATCATAAATTATCAGATATATTTATTTTTAAAATAATAATAATAAATACACATACCAAGAGAGAGACCATTATGTAGATATAATTTAATGAACATTAAGTAATTCGAAACGTAGTTCGCCTAGGTAAAAATAATAATAAGGTTAAGAAGAAATGAGTGTTAAATATTAATACCATTATTAAATATTAGTACCATTATCTAAGTATTAATACCATTAAATATTTGTATACTCAAAAAAAAACTATTAATCAAATGTAACCTAATATCGTTTTATTTATGCTGTTACTGTGGCCGTGACTCAATAATGTGGGTTCGAGACAGAGACTGCCAAAAATGAGGTGTAGTTGAAAATAATTACTTAAATTTCCATGGATACGACCCTTGTTCATGAACGAACCATTAATAAATAAATATTGTATCCGTGGAAATTTTAGCTATTAGCTTTAACTACAGCTAACTTTTGCTCAACTATGGTTCGGGAGCCCTTTTGGGGTTCACTCAGCCTCTTTAAAGTCGATATGCTTAATTGAGGAAACAATTGGTGGCTGGGCGTGATAATGAACTGATCAAATGCTTGTATAACCGTTGTTCAATAAACCAAGAAACAGTATTTATTTACTAAGCTCTGAAACCCTAACTCATTATAGGTTGTAACGGCACATATTTTAATTTAATTTTAGTCTAATATAATATGATTGTAAATATAGGTGTCCACAATCATAAGAGATAATTAGTTATAATAAAAATATTCATATAGTAACATTTTTTATTTACTTGTGACTCCTACGTTTCAGCCCTTTCGGCCATTATCAAGGCCTTTTACACTTTATCACTCTATCAAAAATTTATTGTTTAACCTACCTCAACATCCCAATGCAATCAGGTTTCCGAATGTAATAGAAATTGTAAACTGAATAATTATAATAACTATATTGTGATAATCGTAGGTGGTTTAACACATTATGATAAAAATGTATTTATTAGTACATATTGTTCTGTACTTTAATAATACTTTATAGTTTGTTGTTTATATAAAATTTGACAAAGGCATCGACAACTGATAATCAATTTGATAACTAATGTTAGCTGTGTATATTGTAAATGAGGTAGGAAATTAATGGTTCGAATTGTTTTTAAAATTAATTTATAAGGAATGGAATGTTATTGAAATTATTTGTTCATAGGTTCTTGAGAAAGGCCGAAACGTAAGAGTTACAAGAAAATAAAAAGTGGAAGACTATATGGATATTTTTATTCTAACTAACAAACAAACCTGTCTCAAACAAGATAATTCATTATATATGTGAGTTAATAATAAATAATGAACAAAAATTTATTATCGTTAATTCTTTATTGTTATAATTATAAATTATAAATATATGTCTTAAACAATTTTTAGGATAGTTCCTGTCGACAGTATGCTCTCCGTCCTTTGGTTTTCAAGGATGTTATACTGAAGGATAGACATTTCTTTTTCTACATTTAAGCAATTAGAACCCGAGTTGAGCAAATTCTTTTATTTTTATTTATTTATTTATTGACATTTATTTACAACTGTATATAAAATACAACAAGCAAATTTGAAGTAAGATCATAATGATATGATACAGCATGTAGATAAACTACCCATTGGTAGAACTCTAAAACATTTTATAATATAAGGTCACGAGACCATCTTCTTTTCAGGCGCCTCGGGGGATTGCCAGGAATTCAAGAGGAAGGAAGGCTAGAAACTGCTGGGTTTGGATGGTTAGGGAGTTTATAATGGAAGGAATGATATCGGGTTCGGGATTGATCGATTACATAAGGAACATTTAGGTCTTTATAGATTGTTTTGTTCGTAATAAAGTAAGGAGCATTGAGGATTTTACGTAGGATTTTGGAATATAAGGATTGGATACAAGAGGAATTCAGAGGTTCAGTGGAGCCCCAAAGCTCAACTCCGTATGTCTAGATGGGCCTTATTATTGTCAAGTAAATTAGTCTTTTGTAATGAGTTGGAAGTTAAGTTTGTCTAGTAAGTGCTGTAATAATCGGATTATGTTTGCAGTTTTCTGTCTTTTTAGTCTTGTGTCGGGTCCTCATTGCTTAAATGTAGAAAAAGAAATGTCTATCCTTCAGTATAGGATTTGTAACAACCTTGAAAACCAAAGGACGGAGAGCAGAGCAAATTCAGTGTGATTTATGACTTGTGGAAAATGTTTAAATAATTCTTTAATGATTGGAGAAGTTTGTCGGGGGGTGCGGTCAGCAAAGAACTACATAAAGAAACAAAACCATATTTATTTATTTTATGCCGACGTTTCGATCTGAGTTTCAGGTCTTCATCAGGACTATTGAACAAAAGAGATAACATATAGTATACAAACAAATTTAGAATTATACAAAATTTAACAATATTATCAAACATATTGATTTAATTCAATATTTTGTATAATTCTAAATTTGTTTGTATACTATTCCTTTTCAATTGTATGTTACTCTAAATGTTGTTGTTATCTATTTTGTTCTATAGCCCTGATGAAGACCTGACACTCAGGTCGAAACGTCGGCATAAAATAAATAAATATGGTTTTGTTTATTTATGTTGTTCTATGCTGACCGCACCCCCCGACAAACTTCTCCAACCATTAATCTAAGGTCAACTATCTACACCTCGTTTAAATAATTCCTACGTTTAAAACCGATTCATAGGGATCTGCAAAAAATTAGAAATCAAATTTAGCCTACAGATAAAAAAAGTCTCCTACAAGTATTAAAGAAAGAATCTGATAACAAATGTTGTATACTTAGACAGATAACTATTAGCATTTTCTCAAATTATACTGGCTAGTAAGACATTAAACAAAACTCAAGTAAATTCGGAAACCTCGGTAAACCACCCAGTCGGTTATCACTGGCCCTAAATTCCTGATAATGCGTAAGTTAATAAATAAAAAAGAGTGGATAATTCATCTGATGAGGGATGAGGTTGACCAGTTGTTCAAACCCGCAACCACAACCAACCATCGACTGCCGGACTGTCAGGCTAGGGACAAAGCACCTGTAAACGGTTTGCGGTGGCGGTCAATAAGTTAGGTTCAGTGGTCTATGCATTGCAACGCAAGGTCTGTGAGTTACTTTATTTATCTGTGAGTAAGGCCTTTTTTTTTTAACCTCCATATTATTACAGTATTAATAACTGATTTTTTTTTAAATATCCATGTCTCATAGTTAATTATATATTATTGGTTAACTATTTTAAAAATGTGTGAATGATGATCAAAGACATTAATCTAGGCTATAGTGTGTTTTTTTCGTGATATGTTCTGCTAAT
Organism: Halyomorpha halys; assembly: GCF_000696795.3. Classification (NCBI taxonomy): domain Eukaryota; kingdom Metazoa; phylum Arthropoda; class Insecta; order Hemiptera; family Pentatomidae; genus Halyomorpha; species Halyomorpha halys. Next base: position 73,211 of record NW_027115831.1, on the reverse strand, counting down.
TTGCTCAATAATGTTTGGGTATTGATTAAGAATTTAAAGTTTATGACCAATATGTTTTCCTAAAAATAAAAAATTAACAAACATACATTTTTTTTTTTCAGTTTTTGTTTCACAGCCATGGTTTTTTATTTATTTTTTATGTATATATTTTTTTAAAACATTAACTGGTACGTTTATACTGGAGCATCTTCCAGGAGCAACATCTATAGTTATGGACAATTTTTATATTTCTCCAAAAAGTATAAATAATACAAAATGGGAAAAAAAACTTTATATATTTTTATTTTAAATTGAAAACCACAATTAGATGTTTCATTTAATTAAATACGAGTAGATTAGTTACAGTTTTTTTTAATTGAGTGAGCGTCGAAATTATGAGACGGTCTGTAGTCCAGTCAAAATGGGAATAGAAAGCGGTTTCGAAACTTTTAGAATATTTCCAATAAAAGCGCCTAATTATATTATATTGTTCTGTACCACTAGTAATATTTTTATTTGTTGGGCTAAGAAAACAAAATTAGTTAAGAGAAAGGAAAACTTGGATTAATTTACATTTGATGTGATCTCGGAGAAGATTATGGAAGTTCAACTGATTCATGCAGTCAGTATATAAAAAAAAAAGCAGTGGTTTGATGCTACAGTAATAATTAAAAATTTATAATAACAAGGGTTGATTTAAGTTGCAGTTTCCTTTGTTATTTTTTCTCTCCTTTACCGAAAAAAAAAAAGAAAAGTAAAACGAAATATAAGAGAAGATATAGTGATAGGGTGGGTTGTCAAAGGGTGGATATGGTGTGGCAAGGAACCATAGTGGGCGCTTCATCTCAGGGTCTGATCAAGAATAATAACTAGATTTCTGGAGTGGAGTGGAATTTTATTTGACAGGAATATCAAGACGAAAAATTCTGGAGAAAATGTTTGAGACTTACCTTCGATATTGCCGGAATCTTATAGCAGCCTCGAGTCTTATTGAAAAACAAAAATATAGATGAGAATGATTTGTATAAAAAATATTTTTTTGAATTTATTCAACAATCATCTTCGTAATTAACCTTTTTTTCTAATTTATGTTTTTCTTATACTGTGGACTAGTAATCATCAGACAATTCAGTGAAGTTCACATTTTATTTATTTAGATTTAATTAATTGAGTTAAGGTTGCTGAGTCTATATTATTTTTTAATTATCAATAAAGTAACATTACAATACTTATTTTTATTTCTCGTATTGTAAACTTATATATAGAATAGATGAAGTATTTTTATTGTTAAATTAAAAGATAGACACATCAGCATTAGCAGGTCGGGTGAACTTTGATTTTTTACCCCTGTCTTTGTCTGTAATACCGAAATCAGTGCAAGAAGGACGACTGTTACCTCTCTCGTTTTTTTTTCCATATCGTTTTCTACAGAAATAAACCGTTCCCTGTTCTGACCTCATACTGCTTGCGTCAGGGCCAACGGCCTGTGCGTCTCTTCAAGCTTCGAGAGAAAAGTATTAATCAGAGTATTTACCTTTATAAAATTGTTTTAATCTTGAAAGGGGCTTGTAATTAGACAACAATATATATATA